>NW_027152349.1:482500-569298 GCF_040937935.1 Hyperolius riggenbachi | reverse complement strand
GCAGGGGAGAAAGCGGCTGAAGATGCTGTACCTGAAGGAGGAAGAGGAGAAGGAGGGTGGCTTTTCTTTTGTGTGCTGCTTTTGCTCAGGTGCTCTTCCCATTGCAGTTTGTGCCTTTTCTCCATGTGCCTTCGTAAGGCACTTGTTCCTACATGAGTGTTGGCCTTTCCACGGCTTAATTTTTGGAGGCAGAGACAAGAGATGGCATTGCTCCGATCTGAGGCAGACACGTTAAAAAATTTCCAAATCGCTGAGCCCCCCTGAGGTGATGGCACTATGGTGGCATCAGCAGCTGACGTTGAAGGGCATGTTGGCTGGCTGTCCATAGCTGGCGATACATGCCACCAGCTGTTTCTGATGACGAGCTCCCCCTGCTTCTTTCAGGAACTCGTCTCCTCCTACTCCTCTCTGACTCCTGCTCTGAACATCTTCTCTCTTAGTAACCCATGTGGGATCCGTATCATCATAATCATTATAATCATCCTGCCCAGCTTCGCTTGACTCAGACACCTCCAAAACTGCACCAACAGCAGGTACTTCATCATCCTCCTCCTCACACATTGCATCAATAGTGTCGCCTAACCCACACATATGAGGTGGTGTAACTTGCTTAGGGCCTTCATCTTGTTGCAGTAGTGGCTGTGAATCAGTGATTTCACCACCAAATAACTCCTGCGAAGTGTCAAATGCAGCGGATGCAGTGCTTGTAGTAGCGCTGGTGGCTGCAGAAGATGAGGTGTTCTGTGTTAAATAGTCAACCACATCCTGACAATCTTGGGAGTTGATGGCACGTGCCTTCTTCTGAGTAGACATGGCCCGAACCTCCCGCGAAAGTTCGGTTTGCGCAAACTTTCGCAAACCGCAATAGTCTTCAATGGAGAGGCGAACTTAGAAATAAAAAAAAAATGATGGTGGCCAGAAAAATGATGGAAGAGATGTTTCAAACAGTCTAAAACCTGGACAGAGACATGGTTGAGTGAGATACAAGTCACAATAAAAAAATCTAGATTTGATACAAACCACTGTTTTAAGGTCAGAAATCTCATTGAATGTTGAATTGCAGGCCTACACTGCTTTACAACAACAGAAAGTGTAATCCTCCCCTCCTCCCTGTCTCCTCCTCTGGACACTACAATGTTCTGGAGGAGGAGAGTCTTGTCTTCCAGGGAATTGTAGGATTGCAAATGCCAGCTCACATACATTGGCCGGGAATCGAACCCAGGTTTAGTGCTTGGTAGGCAGCTCTCCTCACCGCTATACCACCACCAACACTACATGCTGAAGCCAGCCTAGCATGTACCATTATGATATATCCGAGAGAAAAATGAGCTTGCTTAGAGATTTTTAGGATGTCAAAAGACAACTCACATACATTGGCCAGGGATCGAACCCAGTCCTACCGCTTGGTAGGCTGCTATCCTAACCATTGTACCACCAACATAGATTGTAGTTGAAGAGATGAGTGAACTGTGACACCACACTTAAAAGAAAAAAAAAAGTAAACCGAGATGCTTCCCCATATTGGAGCATTGGATTTGGTAAAGTCTTAAGCCAATGTGTTGTAAAAGACACAAGTAAGCTTTAGGTTAGCAGGAATGGTTGCATGGCCACCTAGCTTTTCATCCTTCCCAGGCCAGCTTCGCTGACTTCGGCCTGTAGTGTTGGTGGAATAGTGGTGAGCATAGCTGCCCTCCAAGCAGTTGACCTGGGTTTGATTCCTGGCCAATGTGTGTGAATTGGCTTTTGACATCCTACAAATCCCTAAGCAAGCTCATTTTTCTCTTGGATATATCACAATGGTACATGCTAGGCTGGCTTCAGCATGTAGTGTTGGTGATGGTATAGCGGTGAGGAGAGCTGCCTACCAAGCACTAGACCTGGGTTCGATTCCTGGCCAATGTATGTGAGTTGGCTTTTGAAATCCTACAATTCCCTGGAAGACAAGACCCTCCTCCGGAGGAGGAGGGAGCTATTGTGGGGTGCTATATAAGGAATAACAATCAGCCAGGAGCAAGCTAACAAGCCTACAAGAGCCTAACTAAGGTCTCCCTAGCAGAGTCTGTCAGCAGCTGTCCCTTAACTAATTACCGTAGGCAGACGACTGAGTAAAACGGCTGGAGAACCTTGCCTTTTATAAGGGGGGGGGGGCTCCAGTAGTGAGTGTAGTCTGATTGGCGATAATGTGCCTGCTGATTGTGATGTACAGGGTCAAAGTTGACCCTAGCGGAGCATTATGGGGGCGTACCGAAGTTCTGCAATAGTTCGCCTTCGCTGGCGAACACGACCTACCCAAAGTTCGCCTGGAACCGTTCGCAAGGCAAACCGTTTGGGCTATCTCTACTTCTGAGCATTGTACTTTGGTCTACGGCCGCATGAAATCACATCAACAAGACCTCACACATACCTGCAGGGTGGCCTTCCTCTGGGTCTGCCTCTACCTCTTCCTCTACCTGTTTTGTCCGTTTTGTCCATATCGGGGGGGATGAAGTGAAAGGTATGCACTGACTTGACTAATACAATGTGCAGTAACACAGGTGCAGTTAACAGGTATGCATGGAGTGGTATATCACACTGCATGCACTCACGTAGGTAGGTGTATATCACACTGCGTGCACTCACGTAGGTAGGTGGGTGCACTGAACACAACAGGTAGGTATATGCAGTGATGAGGTGGGTGCACTGAACACAACAGGTCGGTATATGCAGTGATGAGGTGGGTTCACTAAACACAACAGGTAGGTATATGCAGTGATGAGGTGGGTTCACTGATCACAACAGATAGGTATATGCAGGTGGTGGCTGGATAGTGAAATGGTTAAGGGCTCTGCCTCTGACACAGGAGACCTGGGTTTGAATCTCGGCTCTGCCTGTTCAGTAAGCCAGCACCTATTCAGTAGGAGACCTTCGGCAAGTCTCCCTAACACTGCTACTGCCTATAAAGCGCGGCCTAGTGGCTGCAGCTCTGGCGCTTTGAGTCCGCCAGGAGAAAAGCGCGATATAAATGTTCTGTGTTTGTTGTTTTTGTTTTGTATATGCAGTGGTGAGGTGGGTGCACTGAACACAACAGGTAGGTATATGCAGTGATAAGGTGGGTTCACTGAACACAACAGGTAGGTATATGCAGTGATGAGGTGGGTTTACTAAACACAACAGGTAGGTATATGCAGTGATGAGGTGGGTTCACTGATCACAACAGATAGGTATATGCAGTGATGAGGTGGGTGCACTGAACACAACAGGTAGGTATATGCAGTGATGAGGTGGGTTCACTGAACACAGCAGGTAGGTATATGCAGTGATGAGGTGGGTTCACTGATCACAACAGGTAGGTATATGCAGTGATGAGGTGGGTTTACTGAACACAACAGGTAGGTATATGCAGTGATGAGGTGGGTTCACTGATCACAACAGGTAGGTATATGCAGTGATGAGGTGGGTTCACTGAACACAACAGGTAGGTATATGCAGTGATGAGGTGGGTTAACTGATCACAACAGGTAGGTATATGCAGTGATGAGGTGGGTTCACTGAACACAACAGGTAGGTATATGCAGTGATGAGGTGGGTTCACTGATCACAACAGGTAGGTATATGCAGTGATGAGGTGGGTTGACTGATCACAACAGATAGGTATATGCAGTGATGAGGTGGGTTCACTGAACACAGCAGGTAGGTATATGCAGTGATGAGGTGGGTTCACTGATCACAACAGATAGGTATATGCAGTGATGAAGAGGGTTCACTGAACACAGCAGGTAGGTATATGCAGTGATGAGGTGGGTTCACTGATCACAACAGATAGGTATATGCAGTGATGAGGTGGGTTCACTGAACATAACAGGTAGGTATATGCAGTGATGAAGAGGGTTCACTGAACACAACAGATAGGTATATGCAGTGATGAAGAGGGTTCACTGAACACAGCATGTAGGTATATGCAGTGATGAGGTGGGTTCACTGATCACAACAGATAGGTATATGCAGTGATGAGGTGGGTGCACTGAACACAACAGGTAGGTATATGCAGTGATGAGGTGGGTTCACTGAACACAGCAGGTAGGTATATGCAGTGATGAGGTGGGTTCACTGATCACAACAGATAGGTATATGCAGTGATGAAGAGGGTTCACTGAACACGACAGGTAGGTATATGCAGTGATGAGGTGGGTGCACTGAACACAACAGGTAGGTATATGCAGTGATAAGGTGGGTTCACTGAACATAACAGGTAGGTATATGCAGTGATGAGGTGGGTTCACTGAACACAACAGGTAGGTATATGCAGTGATGAGGTGGGTTCACTGATCACAACAGATAGGTATATGCAGTGATGAGGTGGGTTCACTGATCACAACAGATTGGTATATGCAGTGATGAGGTGGGTTCACTGATCACAACAGATTGGTATATGCAGTGATGAGGTGCAGTGGCGTAGCAATAGGGGTTGCAGAGGTAGCGACCGCATCGGGGCCCTTGGGCCAGAGGGGCCCCATGAGGCTCTTCCTCAACTAAAGCATTAGCTGTTTATTGGTCCTGTACTGGTAATAATTCCTTCTATAGATGCTTTGATTAGTAGTAATCATTAGCAAAGTGTTTCCCATCCCCTTCTTGCACCTCTGACACTGTGGATGACCTTGGCAGGTTGTGTTGCATATCAAGTGTTACATACAGAGTGCTTGGGGAGGCCCCATGTAAAACTTGCACCGGGACCCACAGCTCCATAGCTACGCCACTGATGAGGTGGGTTCACTGAACACAACAGGTAGGTATATGCAGTGATGAGGAGGGTTCACTGAACACAACAGGTAGGTATATGCAGTGATGAGGTGGGTTCACTGAACACAACAGGTAGCTATATGCAGTGATGAGGTGGGTGCACTGAACACAACAGGTAGCTATATGCAGTGATGAGGTGGGTGCACTGAACACAACAGGTAGGTATATGCAGTGATGAGGTGGGTGCACTGAACACAACAGGTAGGTAGATGCAGTGATGAGGTGGGTGCACTGAACACAACAGGTAGGTATATGCAGTGATGAGGTGGGTGCACTGTGACTGAACACAACAGGTAGGTATATGCAGCAGTCCAGCATGCCCCTCACTACACAAATAATTGTGTGCAGTGCGTTACACAGTGAGTTTGGTGTGTCAGTGTGAAGCAGTACACTAATTACACTACCTGATTGATGTATACACATGCAAGATGTTTTAAAACATGTCTCCAATTTAGCATTGCAATGTTATTTCTGCCCTTAAAACGCTGCTGTGCGTCAAATCCTGATTTTTCCCCATGACTTTTGGCGTGTATTCCACTCCGCCATGCCCCCCTCCAGGTGTTAGACCCCTTGAAGCATCTTTTCCATCACTTTTCTGGCCAAAATTAATGTTTGAAGTTTTGAAAGTTCGCCATCCCATTGAAGTCTATTGCGGTTCGCAAAGTTCACACAAACGCAAACTTTTTTGGAAGTTTGCGTTCGAGGTTCACGAACATAAAATCGGAGGTTCAAGCAAATTCTACTTATGGCATATCTCTGCGCTAATTCCACTGGGTACCCACTGCTACTTAGTAGCATTTTAGCTAGCTTCCACATCAGGATAGGATGGATGGATGGATGGATGGATGGAAGCTGTACCTTATGGCATCTCTCTCCACTAGTTCCACTAGGTACCCGCTGCTTCTTGTTAGTAGCAATTTAGCTAGCTTCCACATCAGGATAGTATGGACGGATAGATGGATGGATGAAAGCTGTACCTTATGGCCAGGGGTGCTCATACGGATTCCGGATATCCGGGTAACCCGGATAGCTATCTGCGGATAGTTGACTGGGCTATGTGGATATCCACGGATACCCCGGATATCCGCGGATATCTGACCATTGAAATACTGTAAGAGGTCCAGGACATCCTGGGAGCCAATCAGAGGGTTCCCAGCAGAAGCCCTAGCAACCAATCACAGAGGGGAACCCTGGCCAGCCCCACCTGACCTCATAGAGCCAATCAGAGGGCTCCCAGCCTAAACCCTGGCACCCAATCACAGAAAAGTACACTGGCCAGCCCCCCCTGTATAATAAGGAGGGATGCCATAATGAGACATATCTTCTTACCTTGCTGAATGCTCACTGAGAGACATGCTCCAGTGCTGGTGGTCTAGCAAGGAGGCTGTACACAGTTATAAACCTAAAGCTGTTCAGTGATTAACCCCTTCACTACTACCACTACACTAGTGTTAAATCATTAATTAGCTTGATTGATGTCATAGTGTGACAGTTAAGGCTCATATACACATCAGACTATAGTCTTTGGAAAATGAAAGATCACAGACCAATCTTACCACCCTTCATGTAGTATGAGAGCAATACCTACACAGTCTTTTCTATGGAGCTGAACTCCACATCAGAAAAAAATCTTTACAAGATGCTGCACACACAGATGCTGTACAGACACAAAAGATCAGTATCTGCAAAAGATCTGTTCCTGCCAAAAATCCATTCCTGCAAATTGCAATGATAGTCTATGAGATCTGCAGATCATCATACACACATAAATTAACTGACATTCATCTGCAGATCAAGCAATCATCCGCAGATCTGAAAATCCATCCTGGTGGATCTGATCTGCAGATGAATGTCAGTTAAATCATGTGTGTATGATGATCTGCAGATCTCATAGACTATCATTGCAATTTGCAGGAATGGATATTTGGCAGGAACAGATCTTTTGCAGCTACAGATATTTTGAGTGTGTGCAGCATGTTTGTGTGCAGCATCTTGCAAAGATTTTTTTCTGATGTGGAGTTCAGCTCCATAGAAAAGACTGTGTAGAGTATGGCTCTCATACTACATGAAGGGTGGTAAGATTGGTCTGTGATCTTTCATTTTCCAAAGACTATAGTCTGATGTGTGTATGCACCTTTAGAGTGTGTGCTCCAGTGCTGTTAGCCTAAGGGCTGTACACAGTGATAAGCTGCTCAGTGATTAACCCCTTCACTACTATCACTACACTATTGTTAAATCGTTAATTAGCTTGATTGATGTCATACTGTGAAAGTCAGTGTGTGCTTCAGTGCTGCTGGGCCTAGTAGCAAGGGTTGTACACAGTGATAAGCTGTTCAGTGATTAACCCCTTCACTATCACTACACTATTGTTAAATCGTTAATTAGCTTGATTTCATTATGTGACAGACAGTCAAAGTGTGTGCTGTGCTCCAGTGCTGCAGGCAGCTGCTATGTGTCTGTGTGTGTGCTGTGCACAGACCAGGGCAGCTGCTGCCTGCTGGCCAGCTATTAGCCTTAGCTAGCTACAGTTTAGGTTAGGTTAGGGATTAGGGAAATAGGAACACGTGCAAAGTGCCACATGCAAACACGTCCAAAGTGCCACGTGCAAAGTGCCACTTGCAAACACATGCAAAGTGCTACGTGCTACGTGCAAAGTGCAAAGTGCCACGTGCAAACACATGCAAAGTGCCACGTGCAAAGTGCCACATGCAAACACATGCAAAGTGCAAAGTGCAAAGTGCCACGTGCAACATGTGAAAAGCGCCACGTGCAAAGTGCAGAGTGCCACATGCAAAGTGCCACGTGCCACTTTGCACGTGTCCATTGTGCACGTGTTTGCACATGACACTTTGCACTTTGCACGTGTTTGCACGTGGCACTGTGCACTTTTCACGTGTTTGCACGTGGCACTTTGCACGTGGCACTTTGCACTTTGCACGTGTTTGCACGTGGCTCTTTGTACTTTGCACGTGACACTTTGCATGTGGCATTTTGCACATGTTTGCACGTGGAACTTTGCCCATGGCACTTTGCACGTGGCACTTTGCATGTGGCAATTTTCACTTTGTACATATTTGCACGTGGCACTTTGCACGTGGCACTTTGCACTATGCACGTTTTTGCACTTGCCACTTTGCACGTGGCACTCTGCACTTTGCACGTGTTTGCACTTGGCACTTTGCAATTTGCATGTGTTTGCACGTGGCACTTTGCACGTAGCACTTTGCACGTGTTTGCACGTGGCACTTTGCCCTTTGCGCGTGGCACTTTGCACTTTGGACTTTGGACACAATGGGCTTGATTCACAAAGCAGTGCTAACTGTTAGCACGCTTGTGAAAAGCCCCCCTTCACGCCTAAACTCAGTTTAGGCATGATAAAATCAACTTTAATGTCGCACCCCATGCTACCTTATAGGTGCATCGGATGCGACGGTAAAGCTGCATCACGGAGCGACGTTTCGCGCGCACTGCGCTGTGCTTGCACAAAGTTTTGCACGCGGGACTTTGCATGCAATCTTATTGTCGAAACGGTGCTAACCTACTTAGCACCCTGCTTATCGCGCCCAAAGGTGCTAAGTTGGTTAGCACGACTTTGTGAATCAAGCCCAATGGGCTTGATTCAGAAAAGAGTGCTAACTGATAGCACGGGCGTTTTCGCACGAATTTTCGCGTTTAACATGATCGCAAATTTTAACGTTTCGGCGCGATCGTGAATTTTCCCTAAAAAACTTTTTTAAAGCAATTTAAAGGGCACGTCCAGATATCCGAATTTGCCCGGATATCCTGGATAGTGGGGTCGGATATCCGATCTGGGTCGGATACCAAAATGGCCAAATCCGGATATTCTACCTGGATCCAGATATCTGGGTATCCAGATCCGGATCCGGCCCAACCCGGATTTTGAAAAGGGGTATCCGAGCACCCCTGCTTATGGCATCTCTCTCCACTAGTTCCACTAGGTACTCGCTGCTACTTAGTAGCATTTTAGCTAGCTCCCAAATCAGGATAGTATGGATGGATAGATGGAAGCTGTACCTTATGGCATCTCTCTCCACTAGTCCCACTAGGTACCCGCTGCTACTTAGTAGCATTTTAGCTAGCTTCCACATCAGGATAGTATGGATGGATAGATGGAAGCTGTACCTTATGGCATCTCTCTTCACTTGTTCCACTAGGTACCTGCTGCTACTTAGTAGCATTTTAGCTAGCTTCGACATCAGGATAGTATGGATGGATGGATGGAAGCTGCACCTTATGGCATCTCTCTAAAGTAGTTCCACTAGGTACCTGCTGCTACTTGTTAGTAGCACTGCCAGAGAAGATTATGGTGTACAGAGATCATGGAGTGTCAGATGGACAGCTCAGCACAGTGCAGAACTATGAGATCCCGCAGTTACAGACCTGCTTTGGTACTTTTGAAAATGATTCTGTCACGGACGGTTGCTTGGCCGCAGATGCGTCCTAGAACCGCCCGTTAAGAAAATGCGATCGCAATCGATTCTCTGCATCAATTGCGATTCAGATCAATAGAATCTGGATTAGTTGTGTAGGGGCTACCCATAGCAACCCGGAGTTTCTCTTTTGTCCCTGCTGTCACAGAACAGCCGGGAGGAGCGTAGGCGAATCTCGAAGATTCGCCGTCGATTTTCCCAATTTCTTGGTCAGATTTGCCAGTCATTGCAGCGATCAGAAAACTGACATTTCTGAGTTTTTTAAAAGACAGGCCGAGGGATGCCAGCTGATCGGCCACGTGTGCGGGGACTCCTCAGCCAGCCACCCGGAACGCCGCCACACAGCCTGGGGAACCTTCCGCTGATCGGGCGCTCGGCAGATCGCGCCCACGCCCTGGGATCGCCACACGTGCAGCGCTGGCTCCTCTAACATCACTGGTCCTGGCCCACTGCTGGCTGCCGCTGGATCAGCTGACCGGGAATCGGATGCGCCGGACAGTCAGCTGATCATCGCTGGGCCATGTGCTCCGAGCTGGGAAGGGAGCCTGCCAGACACAACACCGCTGCCACAGCATGATGGGGAGAAGCGGGCTCTTCTGCTCCTCAGCGCAGGTCTCCCGATGCCGGATACACCAGCATGCCACTACCGGATCCATCCATCTGCCCCCTGCAGCTGCACCGGCCTACCGCTGCTGTTGCGGGATCCACCAGACCACCATTTTCTCTAAAAGACTGTGCTGCTGACCTCCTGGCCACCTACATCCTACCTGCACTAGGCCACAAGCCGGGGGCTAAATTTACTGGCTGCCAGGTCCACTACCTTTGCCTACTGCTGGCTGCTGCATCTGATGTCCTGCCACCACCAAGGTAAACCCCCCTGGCCTGTCCACCACTGCTGCCCCCGGCCCCACGTCCACCACCACTGCGGCCCAGCAAAGGTGCCTCCTGGCCCCACAGGGCCACCACTGCGTCTGCACCCTCATTACCAGCCATGCAGACTTAAAACCAGGAGTGCTACCCCTCGGGCAACCTGGTCCGAGTGAACTCTGCTGTCCGCCTCCATCATGATGCCCCTCAGTTTTTTCTCAGCCTTCTCTCTCTACTTTCGTGGACAATCAGTAGCACCTGTCTTGTTAGGAGCGTGTCGCTGTGTAGCGTCCAGTGCCGAAAATGGCAGCGCTCATATCAGCTCTCAGGCTGCTCCTCCAGTCCCACTCTTTTCCTGCTATCAATGTATGCTTTGCTATGTTTGTATTATATAATATACACAATAGAAAAAGAAGAACCGGCACTGCAGCTGCTATAGAAAGTGTAAAACAGACAAGCGTTTGTTGGCAGAAGATTAGTATCGGGTATGGCTGTATGTTGCGTGCTCAGACTTGAAAAAATAGCAGATCATATGTAGCAGTAGGTAGAGGGATAGTCGGCACATGCAGGCTTAAGCAGCATAAAAAAGCTTTATTCTTTTGGCTTCATGCAGAATGCAAAACAATTTAAAAATAGGTCCTACCCGATACTTCAAATGGCTGTGGGGTGAGGTGGGAGCAGTGGGGGCCGCCTTACGACCGTTTCGCTCTCCTGAGCGTCTTCAGAGGCAATGCGCACGCTGTCTCGCCGGCTCTCGCCGTATTTAAAAGAAGGGAGACTTCCCATAGTGCAAAGCGTGCGTGTCCCCGCCGTACGTCCGTTCTTCCGGGAGGTCTGTTGTCATCTGACAACTTCCACCCGGAAGCTTGGGCGCTCCACGCTGGCTGCAGCCACTTGCGCACACTGTGTGTGTCAGCATGATGGAAATGCAGCCACTAGATGGCAGCAAAGTAAAGGGAGCCTGCAAGCTTGTATCCATATGTGCATTTATATCCGCATAAGAGTGGATACATTCTTGCGAGCAATTAAAAACTCTGAAAAAAGAAGAATAAAAATACGTTGATATATAGTGCAGTGGTTATAATATCCCCAGGAATGGCATAGGTCTCCTGCTATTACTATCTCTATTACTACATCATTATTGATATATCGTAACTCACTAAGGAGCAGCAGGTTATTTTGTCAGGGCAATGGGACTGTTATTCAACGTGCTATGTTTGATTTGTTTAGCACAACAATAAATTTCTTAAAGGGGCATTAATTATTTTAAATTCCCTTTACTTTGAGCTATGGTCCCATCTCACCCAGCCATTGCTAATTGACTGGTTTGTCAATTATTAGGGACAAGCAACAACACTACACATCCTAAAAACATGATGTAAATATAAAGGAGTGAACTACTCATTAGTTTGTGTGAACTGTCCAGAACATCTTTATATCTTCTAGGGATCCAGAAAACAGGCCATATCTATATGGTCATTCAGACCTAATGCTCCCATGGCGTCAGTTCTAATTATCCAGCGGGATTCTTTCCTTAATAGGAGTTGTTCCCTGTTGCCTCCTCTAGATGGTAAATTTACTTGATCTAATCCTACAAATCTTAAACAGTTGGGGTTACTTTGATGGTCTGATCTTACATGTTCTATTAACCGCGGGGAGCCTTTACCTGAACTTATTGATCTAACATGATCTTGAATTCTTTCTTTTAATCTTCTTGTGGTCATGCCTATATAGAATCGATGGCATGGGCACCAAATGACATAAACCACATATCTTGTTTGGCAGGTGATTAGAGTTTTAAACTTTATATCTATTGGGCCTAATTGTAAACGGGGGCATTGCTTCATAAGGGGGCAAACTGAACACCGACCACACTTATAATTCCCTTTAGGCTGCAGCTCTTCCAGCCAATTTTTACCTCTTGGTGTTTTGTATTCATTATTTGTGATTTTATCCCCTATCGTAGGGGCTCGTTTAAATGAAATTAATGGTGGCTGCTTATATATCGCTCCTAATATGGGGTCTCTTTTAATAACTTTCCAGTTGTTTAGTATGCTTTTTTTAATCTCTTTGGACATGGGGGTGTATTCAAATGTAAATGTTGCTCTTTCTTCTTTAGTTGTTTCATTTTTAATATTCTTTTTTCTGTGTAGCAGGTCCTTCCTATTGGTGTATCTAGCTCTGTGTAGAGCTTGTTCTAATTCATTCTCATTGTATCCTCTCCTTTCCAGATTGGTTTTCATTTCCTGTGCTTGTTGCTCAAAATCTTCTTCTTTCATGTTGTTCCTTTTTAACCTTAAAAATTGGCCAAAAGGTAGAGACCTGAAGGTGTGCTCAGGGTGGTAGCTATGGCGGTGTAATAGAGAGTTGCCAGATATTGGTTTTTTGTAGCCCTTAGAGATTAATTTTCCCTCCTGAATATCTAAGATTAGATCTAGGTAGGGTACCTGTTTATTACTAAATTCGTATGTGAACTGCATATTATGCTTTCCACTATTTAGGTAGTTAAAAAACTCTATAAAGGCATCCTGTGTCCCGCTCCAGAACACCAGGACGTCATCCACATATCTGGACCATCTCCTGAGGCATCCACCATGGGGGACGGCGGGGCCACACACATATTGGCTCTCCCACCACGCCAAAAATAGGTTGGCGTATGTGCATGACACCGACGTCCCCATGGCTGTGCCTGACACCTGCCAATACCACCTTCCGTCGTATGTAAAGGCATTATGCTCTAAAACGAACATCAAACATTCACATATATAGTCAATGTAACCTGTGTCATGATTATTTTTCTCCAAGAAAAATCTTATAGCGGTCACCCCATCTTTATGGGGAATTCTGTTGTACAAATTAACCACGTCTATCGTAGCTATGAAGTCTCCCTCGTTCCAGGACAGGCCTTCCACACTGTTAAGTATGTCCAGCGTGTCCTGAAGGTGGGATGGCACATGCACGAGCAGTGGCCTCAGGAGATGGTCCAGGAACTTAGATAGCCTCTCGGTAAGAGAACCTATGCCGGAGACTATCGGACGCCCCGGTGGTCTGCAGCGGGATTTATGAATTTTCGGTAAGTGGTACCATATGGGTTTTTTGGGGAACTCCGGTAGCATATCTTCTGCCATTTTTTGTTTTAGGTAACCTAATTCTACTCCTCTTCTCAAGAGGGATTGCATAGCCCGTTTAAATTTCATAGTTGGATTTATGGTCAATGGTTTATACGTTTGCTGATCTTGTAATTGGCGCATTGCTTCCTCATTATAATAAGCTGATGTCATAACTACAATGGCTCCTCCCTTGTCCGCTCTCTTCACAACGAGGTCAGTTCTTGTTTTTAGCCATGCCATTGCTTTTTCTTCCTCTTTACTGAGGTTAGGCTGCGCCTTCTTGTATTGTAACGCCTTCAATTCCTCTTCTACCTGTAATTGAAAGATATCTATAGGTGAACCTTGTACTACCGGAAATGGTCTTACTGATTTACACGGTCTGAAGGGTAATTTATGGCTCACTTCGGGTGCATTTCC
The DNA here is from genome assembly GCF_040937935.1 of Hyperolius riggenbachi. Classification (NCBI taxonomy): domain Eukaryota; kingdom Metazoa; phylum Chordata; class Amphibia; order Anura; family Hyperoliidae; genus Hyperolius; species Hyperolius riggenbachi. The sequence continues at coordinate 555,677 of NW_027152349.1, read as the reverse complement.
CTCTGAATCAACAATATGATTGCTTTCCTTCCAGAGTTCCTCCAAATTTTTTAAGGTGTCCAGATCTGTTTGTGTCCATTCCGTTCCTGCTATAAATCCTAGCGAGCCTATCTCCTCTATGGGACTGTTTGCTTCCTGATACTGTTGTCTTTTGGTGAAAAATTGTTTAATGTTCATACGTCTTACTCCCTTGTATAGGTCTACCTTAAAATCACAGAAATTGAAGTCCTGGGTGCAGGAGAAATTGAGACCTTTTTTAAGTAAATTTTCACATTCTTGGGGTAGGGGGCTGTCTGTTATATTAACAACTTCTATTTGGTGTTCTCTCTGTGGTATTTCCTCTTTTTCGATCTCTGATCGGTTTCCACTTTCTGGCCTTTCCAGCTTACTTGTTTGTTTTGTTTGTCTTTTGGTCTTGCTCCTGCCCCTTCGTATCCTTTTCCTAAAGGGGTCTTTTTCTGGGTTTGTTTCGGTTCCTTTGGAGGTTTTTCATTTCCCCTTTTAACATCTTCTTCCTCACTTGAGTCAGTGTCAGTCGTTCCACTAGGTACCTGCTGCTACTTGTTAGTAGCACTGCCAGAGAAGATTATGGTGTACAGAGATCATGGAGTGTCAGATGGACAGCTCAGCACAGTGCAGAACTATGAGATCCCGCAGTTACAGACCTGCTTTGGTACTTTTGAAAATGATTCTGTCACGGACGGTTGCTTGGCCGCAGATGCGTCCTAGAACCGCCCGTTAAGAAAATGCGATCGCAATCGATTCTCTGCATCAATTGCGATTCAGATCAATAGAATCTGGATTAGTTGTGTAGGGGCTACCCATAGCAACCCGGAGTTTCTCTTTTGTCCCTGCTGTCACAGAACAGCCGGGAGGAGCGTAGGCGAATCTCGAAGATTCGCCGTCGATTTTCCCAATTTCTTGGTCAGATTTGCCAGTCATTGCAGCGATCAGAAAACTGACATTTCTGAGTTTTTTAAAAGACAGGCCGAGGGATGCCAGCTGATCGGCCACGTGTGCGGGGACTCCTCAGCCAGCCACCCGGAACGCCGCCACACAGCCTGGGGAACCTTCCGCTGATCGGGCGCTCGGCAGATCGCGCCCACGCCCTGGGATCGCCACACGTGCAGCGCTGGCTCCTCTAACATCACTGGTCCTGGCCCACTGCTGGCTGCCGCTGGATCAGCTGACCGGGAATCGGATGCGCCGGACAGTCAGCTGATCATCGCTGGGCCATGTGCTCCGAGCTGGGAAGGGAGCCTGCCAGACACAACACCGCTGCCACAGCATGATGGGGAGAAGCGGGCTCTTCTGCTCCTCAGCGCAGGTCTCCCGATGCCGGATACACCAGCATGCCACTACCGGATCCATCCATCTGCCCCCTGCAGCTGCACCGGCCTACCGCTGCTGTTGCGGGATCCACCAGACCACCATTTTCTCTAAAAGACTGTGCTGCTGACCTCCTGGCCACCTACATCCTACCTGCACTAGGCCACAAGCCGGGGGCTAAATTTACTGGCTGCCAGGTCCACTACCTTTGCCTACTGCTGGCTGCTGCATCTGATGTCCTGCCACCACCAAGGTAAACCCCCCTGGCCTGTCCACCACTGCTGCCCCCGGCCCCACGTCCACCACCACTGCGGCCCAGCAAAGGTGCCTCCTGGCCCCACAGGGCCACCACTGCGTCTGCACCCTCATTACCAGCCATGCAGACTTAAAACCAGGAGTGCTACCCCTCGGGCAACCTGGTCCGAGTGAACTCTGCTGTCCGCCTCCATCATGATGCCCCTCAGTTTTTTCTCAGCCTTCTCTCTCTACTTTCGTGGACAATCAGTAGCACCTGTCTTGTTAGGAGCGTGTCGCTGTGTAGCGTCCAGTGCCGAAAATGGCAGCGCTCATATCAGCTCTCAGGCTGCTCCTCCAGTCCCACTCTTTTCCTGCTATCAATGTATGCTTTGCTATGTTTGTATTATGTTAACTGTATGTGTATGCTGTAATGCTCTGTTTGTATTACGTTAACTGTACGTGTATGCTGTAATGCTCTCTGTTTTGCTTTTTGTCTTTGCTTTTTATTGTTTATATGTATGTACCATGCTTAACTGTATGCAATGCTGCACTCTGCTTAATTGTACGCACAAGCTGTAATGATGTCCTATGTATGCTTGTCCCCTGTCTATGTATGTACCATGCTTATCCGTATGCTGTTTCTTGTCTTTTTTCATCGACGACCCTGTATGTGCCAAAACCAATTCCGGGTACAACCCACCGTTTTACTTGGCGATAATAAAATCTGATTCTGATTCTGATTCCCTCCTTCCACTAAAAGGGCAGGAGCCTGCTGCAGAGTGTCCCCGGCATCAAGCTGTGCTAATGGCCCATCCATCAGATGAAGTTGATAAGCAGGATGGCAGAACCAATTTAGTGGGGAAAAGTCAGACTCTCTGGCTACAATCCCAGCAGGGGAGCTGACACGTAGCTTGCTGCCCAAAAGCTTCAAAAGAGCCTTCACCTAGAACTGACCTACTGTTACCTCTAGATGTATATAATATTCCATAAATTGCTATATGTGTCATATTTCCTGTATTGCCAGGCTGGCAGGCTCCCCAAACTCCCAGAGCATGCTGGGCCTGGTCTGGCGCTGGTTCTGAAAACATTTCAGAACATTCTGAGGTAAAGACTGCCAGTTAGGCAGTTCGAAAGTGCCCTAATGATACCACAGGGGTCCTACCCCTAATGTTTGGTATCAGGCTGCTGGGTAAATCCAGACAGACCTGAAAATGTTAGTAAATCTGCCCTGACCTGTACAGTTCTGTGAGATAGAGCCCATATATGGTTAGATATGATTTCTGGTCCCCAGGACAAGGGGAGGACTCATCTCATATTCTAAGGGGGTGTGTGGCTCCCGCCCTCACTCCCTCCTACTGGATCAGGGGCATAAGAATGACAGAGGAGCCAAACTCAGTGTCCTCCACTCTGAACATCTTCCTGATTAAATCTTTGCCAGCTTGAGGACATGCTGGCATCTGGTTTGTTTGGACTTTGCTACTGAACTGAGCCAAGGACTTTACAAGTTTTCCCACAAAAGGACATCTTTCCACGAACCCTAAGCATTTTCTCCCTTTTTATTTCATACTGGCTATTAATGTTTCCATAGTTGTTGATTTTAATAATATTCTGTATATATTAATTATTCATATTGCATATTTAATAAACGACATTCAAACGTCCTTTGTTTATTCAGCTACCCTATTATCCAGCTATACACAGAAACTGAACCCAGACTTCTGGAGAGACACTACTATTGTCACTAGCTAGACAGAATAGAGTGTTTTTAACCGTTTTATTTGCAGGTCCAGAAATAGCTAGTCAGTGGGTGCTTCTGGCCCAGGAAAGCAGAAGTGGCGGCAGTTATACCCTGAAATAGTGTGTAATTTGTAAGTACCGTAACCCACAGGCTCCCTTCTAGTCGGGCTGCTGCCCATATTCCGTCGGTTTCTGCCCACTGATCGCGACCACAGCTTGCGTGGTCTGTGTGCTGAAACCGATTGGAAGGCAATTTGCAGTCAGGCCACTAGGGGTACTGTGACAGATTCCCCTCGCATAATTGTCATCGTAGTGCAGAAAAGGATCAGCACCAATTGGTATTGCTCCGCGTCCTGTGCATTTGAAGCAGGGCAGAAATGGCATTGCATTCCTAAACTAGAGGCATAAAGTGGTTTAAAACATCTTGAGTGTGTATGCATGGATCAGGTAGTGTAAATAGTGTACTGCTTCACACTGACAGACCAAATTCACTTTTTAACGCACCGCCGCAAACAGCTGTTTGTGTAGTGATGGCCATGCTGGTGCACACGTTGGCAAGACTGCAGGCAATGGCGGTTTTCCAGCCCATATGTTGGATCACGAAGGGGAATTGACAAATGTACATGACTTTTGTTTTGTTGTTGCAGCCGGAATGTAGCCATAAAAATTAGGCATGTACACACACCAGAAAAAATTATTATTCTGTTTGTTAGCGGCCTTAAAAATTCAGGAATCCACCTGGAGTCCTGGACCCTGTTGGTGGTGGCGGAGAAGGCAGTCAAGCGGCCTGCAGGCAGAGATGCTGTGTGGGGACAATGTCATTTACAAAAAATAATAAATTAAGTTAGTGCGTTATGCTCAATTAAACGGACCAGCGTAGCATCATGATCTCACGTGTACCAGAGGCCTAGATGGGATGGGAAGTTAATTATAGAAATGTATTATGGTAGAAAGGAGACTGGCTCACTGTACTACCTATTATTTTCTTTTGTTTTTCTGAAAGCATGTTTGTTAAATGTATCAAAAATTATTTCTAACGTTATTATATTTGTGTGCTGCTTTTATTCATGTGTGCATACCATTGGTGTTTGGGTTTGCAATCAGGTGCCTTCACAAAGCAGTTGTCCCTAGTTGGGTGTTGGGCTTCCCACGACTCAGTTTCTTTTGGCAGAGGTTGCAGATGGCATTGCTGGTATCAGAGGCACACAAACAAAAAAAAATACCACACTGGTGAGCTTTGGAATGTCGGTATTTGGGTGGTGGCAACAGCAGGCCTTGAAGGGCATGTTGGCTCGATGATCCCAAGTGTATCACTAAATGCATCATTTGTGAATAACTCCTCTGACACATCAAGTGGAGCAGCTGGGTAGTAGTGGTAGTAGTGTTAAGTTTTTATGTAAAACCAGAAGCTGAGCAGGAGGAGGACGGTGTGTCACAGAGCTTTTGAGTGAAAGCTGTAGAAGATGTAGTGTGCTGATTAAGTCAGTCAACCACGTCCTCAGAATTTTGGAGGAAGCCCAACACCCATGTGCCTTCTGAACACTGTACTTTGGCCGAGGGCCGCACAAAATTATGCCAGCACGACCTCAAAAATACCTGTGGGGTGGCCTGCCAAATAAACAGCAGTTGAACTTGTGTGTGTGTGTGTGTGTGTGTGTGTGTGTGTGTGTGTATCACTGGACTATGTACTTTAGCACACACAGAGAGTTATCCTATATAGTACTTTAAATCACAAATACAGTGGCAAACTAAGCACTGCTTATGATAGACAGTGTGCTGGCTTGCTTGCAATAGTTAGAAGAGTATAATAGAACTACAAGGGCCAGCAACTGACTGTGGCCTGTATGCAGTGTGTAACCCACAGAGATTTCAATAACAGATACAGTTGGAAGCTAAGCACAGCTTATGATGATAGACAGTGTGCTGGCTTGTAATAGATAGAAGACGATAGTAGAACTGCAAGGCCCACCAATGACTGTGGCCTGGCCTGTATGCAGTGACTGACACACACACACACACACACACACACACACACACACACACACACACACTCACACACTCACACACTCACACACACTCACACACTCACACACTCACACACTCACACACACTCACACACTCAAAAGGGTTTTTGATTTGGGGTGGTTTCAGCAATAAAGAACAGCCTAGCTAACTGCCCTTGTCTCTCTGTGGGCTGTATGCAGTGTCACCCACAAAGACAGCTATGCTTTAGTAAGTTAAATCACAAATGCAATGAAAAGATATGCAGTGGTATGGTGTGCTGCAAGTGTGGGGCTACAAACACGAGCTGGCCTGGCAACTGTCTGTGGGCTCTATCTATGCAGTGTCACCCACAAAGACAGCTATACTTTAGTAAGTTAAATCACAAATGCAGTGAAAAGATATGCAATGGTAATACAGAGTGTGCTGGGCCTGGCACAGTACAGTCAGTAATTAGGCCCATCTGCGACAGGGCTGTATCTATGCCTGTCTGTGACACACACACACACACACACACACACACACACACACACACACACCAGATCAGAGGAATATTAGCTCTCAAAAGAGCTTTTTGTGGGGTGCTTTCAGCAACAACATTGAGCGAGGAGCAAGCTAACAACAGCCTAACTAACCCGTTCCCTATCTGCAAATGTCTCTCCCTTCCTCTCACTATAGCAAGATCAGAAGAGTGAGAACAAGGCCGACGCTGCAGCGTTTTTATAGGGGGACGGGGGTCCAGGAGGGAGTGCAGCCTGATTGGCTGCCATGTGTCTGCTGACTGTTAAGTAGAGGGTCAAAGTTTAGCCAAATGACGAGGTATAGGAGGTGGGTTGAATGCGCTATGTGTCCGCTACAAGCCGCGGGTGCAAGTAGCTAATATCCACGCGAACTACCCGCCGGGTGAACCGTTCGGGCCATCTTGAAAGGCACCATCAGCAACCTCATACCATATCCTTGCTTCCTGGAGCATGCACCCCTTTGAAGAGTGCTTGATTAGGCCGAAGAGTTGTGGTCGCTATCACCACCAGAAGGAGCCTTGTTGTCACCTGCTGTACTTGCAGCAGTGCAGAGAGAGGAGTCTGAAGAGGAGTCAGAGGAGGAAGGTGGCTTGTGGAGGTGGAAGACCAACCAGAACATGTGTCCTAGGGGACTTGTTGTCACCTTTCAGGACCCTTGGTATTGTACTAGGCTGGGGGAAGGAGGAGGAGACCTTCAATGACATCAGTGAGGACGAAAAATGGAGATGGCTACCTCTGCATCCAACCTTATCAAAATGAGGCCTTTTTATGCTGTTCTGCCTGCCGAAGGACTCCCATATAAAAATGCTAAAGGAGAAGGACCTGTACTGGGTGGCAATGATACTAGACCCTCAGTATAAGCACAAAGTGGTAGAAATGGAAATGTTACAACTTACCGGGAGCCAGAAAGGCTGCAGCATTTGCAAAACAGCCTGCAAAGTAGCTGTTCGCTAACTTCTGCAAATGTTCACGAACATGGCGAACCGCCATATACTTCAATGGGCAGGCGGATTTTAACACCTACAAAGACTGTTTCTGGGCACAAAAGTCATCAAAAAGTTGCTTCAAGGGGTCTAACACCTGGACTGTGGCATGCCAGAGGGGATTCCATGCCAAAAGTCCCACCAAAAATTACGGAGTTGACGCAAAGTTGGTTTTTACTCCCTAAAGGGCAGAAATCACATTATGCACAGCTCTGGGTGTCAGTGGGCTGTGAAATGTCACAAACACAGAAATGCAATAGTACTATCAATTTACAGTGAAATAATAATGCACTGGAGTGGTACTGTGCATGCAATGTAGCAACAGCTGTAGTGTGTAGCACAGCTCTGGGTGTCAGTGGGCTGTGGAGTGTCACACACACAAAAAATCATAGTAGACCGATGTGCTAGCCCTCAAAAGGGCTATTTGGGGTACTTTCCCAGCCAGTGAGGGACAAAAACACAGGCCTAGCCAATTCTTTCCCTATCTATCTGCAGCAAGTCTGACCCTGCTCTCACTAACAGTCAGCAGCCAGCAGAAAATGAATCCAATATGGCCACTGCAACTGCTTTTTGATAGGGGGTGGGGGGTCCAGGAGGGGGTGCTAGCTGTTTAACTGCCATGTGTCTGCTGACTGTAAGGTAAGGGGGCAAAATTTACCTCAATGATGATGTATAAGGGGTTGGTCGAACACGCCAAATGTTCGCTGTTTCGCTGCAAATGCGAACAGTAGAAGTTCTCACAATACTGTCTGCTGGCAAACAGTTCGGGCCATCTCTAATGCTTTACAATGCGTTTAAGGGTGATGCAGGACATAATTATAACAGGGGAAGAGGTGCCAGTAATTCTTCTCCCATGGCCCGCCGCAAGGACAGGATGCTTTATTGATGTGTTGCTAATGTTGGACATGCAGAATTTTTTGAGTCCAACACATCACCACAACCCTTCGGGATCCACCCTCAGAGAACGCCTCGACAGACTGAGAACTGCTGGTATCGACACTCTGAGGAGCGATTAACTCCTGGACTACTGGGTGCACAGGCTTGGCCTGTAGCCACAGCTGTCACAATTTGCCATTAAACTTTTGGCTTGGCCTGCCTCAAGTGCCCTGTCAGAAAGGACCTTCAGCGCAGCAGGAGGAATTGTCACTGACAAGTGAAGTTACCTAGGTCACCAAAGTGGTCACCAAAGTGTTGATTACCTGACCTTTGTTAAAATCAATAAGGCATGGATTTTGAAGGGTTACTGCATGCCAGAAGACTTGTGACTCAGTGCCCACACAGCTGTACTTCTCTGCACTCCACATGACTCCCCACACAGCTGTCCTTCTCCACCACCCCCAACGAGGGTCTAATCAGTAATGTTTTTTGGAGACATTTTATACAGGTAAATCCTGACTTTTTCAGGCTGTAGCAGCTGCAACAAAGCCTAATCTTTCAGGCATGTACATGCCAAATGTTTCTGGCCTCTGGTGCTACACAGTGGCTGGAAACTCAGTGAGTTTTTTTTCACTTTACTGTCATTGAACTACCTCAGCCCGACCTTAGGGGCTGAAAAACAGCTATTGCGTGCACTCCCATGAACGTGCGCAAAAGTACGGCATCCACTACACACCACTACACAAAGATTACCGCTGAAAGGACTAACATTTATGTTCAGAGGGCATCAACTAGTAAAAACAATGATTGGATCACCTGAGGTTATCACTAACAGGGCTGCTCATCAGGATTCCGGATATCTGGGTAACCCAGATATCCAAACTTTTTTACGCTATCTGATTCGGATTCGGATCCCACATTTTTTTTAAAAATCCGGCTAGCTATCTGCGGATATTTGGCCGCATAACCCGGATATCCACAGATATTGTGGATATCCGTATCCGAAATACTGAAACTAAGGAGATGACATCCTGGAGCCAATCAGAGGGCTCCCAACAGAAGCCCTAGCAACCAATCACAGAGGGGAACCCTGGTCAGCCCCACCTGACCTCATTGAGCCAGTCATAGGGCTCCCAGCCTAAACCCTGGCACCCAATCACAGAAAGAAACACTGGCCAGCCCCCCTGTATAATAAGGAGTGCTGCCATGATGAGACATATCGTCCTAGCTTGCTGAATGCTCACTGAGAGACATGCTCCAGTGCTGGTGGCCTGCTGGCTGTACACAGTTATAAACCTAAAGCTGTTCAGTGATTAACCCCTTAACTACTATCACTACACTATTGTTAAATTGTTAATTAACTTGATTGATGTCATAAAGTGACAGTGAGAGTGTGTGCTCCAGTGCTGCTGGGCCAAGGACTGTACACAGTGATAAGCTGTTCAGTGATTAATCCCTTCACTATCACTACTCTATTGATAAATCATTAATTAGCTTGATGTCATTTGTGTGACAATCAGAGTGTGTGCTGCAGGCAGCTGGTATGTGTGTGTGCTGTGCACAGAACAGGCCAGCTGCTGCCTGCTGGCCAGCTATTAGCCTTAGGTATAGGTTAGGTTAGGGATTAGGGGATAGGATTACTGTGTTGTTTTGTACTTAGTACTGTAGTACTGCAGTCAGTGTGCTAGTAGTTGTACTACTGTGTTAGCTTTCTACAGAACTGCTGTGCTGTGAGCAGTGGCTGTGTGACAGTGTGCACTACTGTCTTCTCCTCTGCTATCTGACTGTCACTCAGCACTTGGCACGTGTCACGTGGCATTTGATACTTGCCAAGTGTCACGTGGCAAGTGTCACGTGGCAAGTGACACATGGCAAGTGCCACGTGCCATGTTCCAAGTGCCACGTGACACGTGCTAAGTGCCAATTGCCACGTGCCACTTCCGGCATGCTCCTGGCACACATTACACCTGCTGCTGCTTCATTGCCCTGCTCCTGCTGCCTGTGCAACTCCCACCGCCAGGCCAGGGTGCCACAGGCCACTGATACCAACTATATTTAACCCAAACCACAATTGCTGCATAATTTTGTGGAGGTGTCCTGGCTGAAAACTGTCATGTTCCAGTTGTGCGGTTGGACTTTGGACACAATGTGGGCTGCACGACCGCTGTCTGGAACCTAGACCTAATGTTAATTGACAGCCTTTTTTTTTGGAGGGGGGATTTTAAGTCCCCACATCATCGATTAGTGTTCCCCTTTACAAAATAATGATGGTGCATGCCTCATATACCCTAAAAAATGTTTTTTAAAGCAATTTAAAGGCAACTTCCGTTTTTCTATCCGGACATCCGAATCCGCCGGATACTAGGGTCGGATATCCGATTCGGATCGGAAAATTTTGAACTCGGATATCTGACCCAGATCGGATATCTGGGTATCCGATACAAAATTGTTTCAGGATTTTGAAAAGGGGTATCCGAGCAGCACTGATCACTAATGCTCTTTGCGGTTGTTTGAGGTGCAGTAAACGTGGTGCTTCGTCTGTAAGTGTGAACTGGGCATAACCCTTACTCTACCTGATCGATGTGTACACATGCTGGATGTTTTTAAAACACTTTATTCAAAAAATTTAGGAATGTACTGTGATTTCTGTCCTTCACAGTTTCAAACACAACTGTCAACTACATAATTTTTTGTGGGACTTTTACAATGGATCCCCCTCTGGCATGTCACCTATCAGGTTTTAGGCCCCTTGCAACAACTTTTTCATCACTTTTGTGGTTAGAACCAGTCTGTATAGATTTTTAAATTCACCTGCACATCGAAGTCTATGGCGGTTTGCGAACGTTTGTGGCAAATTTTGTTCACGAACCAAAAATTTGATGTTCGCGACAACACTACAACTACATAAGTGTTAAGAGCCTGATGGCCTTTAATTGGAGGCTGAGTTGGATATAGTACATAGCATCTAAGATGGCCCACTTTGGTGTAAAATAGTTTATGCTATGTGAGTCAGCAACCGGTTCTATCTAGAACACTATAGTGTATACCTGCAAAGGAACTGAATCCAACCCCAGATCCAGCAACTACGGAGTGGCAACATCATCTGTACCTTTGCTAAACAAAGGCTGGTTTGTGACCAAAGATAATTTTTACAGTTCCCCTGAACTGTACACATTTCTGATAAAGAATAAGACAGATCCCTACATCAACGTTAGGCCTAACAGGCTGGAAATGCCAACAATGTTTGCCAAGCAAAAACCGAAAACTGGGGACATTGTGGCTATGCAAAAGGGTAAAATGCTGGCTCTCCGCTGGCATGACAAAAAAGGATGGTCTCCTGAGCACAGTCCATGACACGTCAACTGTCACCGCCAGAACAAAAGGAGGTAAAGACACCCAAAAAAAGCCTCAGGTAACGGTGGATTACAACAGCACTATTGGTGGTGGGGAAAGAGCTGACCTGGCGATTACTTTTTATCTCACAGTAAGAAAACAACAAAAACAAAGTACTATTTTGCCATCTCCTGGAACAATGCTTATGGAATGCCTACATCCTCTACAAGCACCTCAGTGACAGGCAAGGCAAGTAATACATGCAAACTTCATCTGGAAGATTTGTGAGTGCATCTGCATGAAATACCAGACCTCAGCAGATGTCAGAGTTGGGCATCGTGCCTCCTACATAGTCAATCCAGAACACCTCACTGGTGTCACTTTATGGATTATATTCCACACACTCAAAAAAAAAAAAATGCACCAACCAGGATGTGTGTTGTGTGCTGCAGCAAGACAGATAGCAAAGGGAAATAAGTCTGAAAGGAATCGCGATTCTACTGCCCCGATTGTGATGTTTGGGGCTAGTTTCCTGGGTACAAAGTGGCTGGATAGTGTAGTGGTTAAGGGCTCTGCCTCTGACACAGGAGACCTGGGTTCGAATCTCGGCTCTGCCTGTTCAGTAAGCCAGCACCTATTCAGTGGGAGACCTTGGGCAAGACTCCCTAACACTGCTACTGCCTATAGAGCGCGTCCTAGTGGCTGCAGCTCTGGCGCTTTGAGTCCGCCAGGAGAAAAGCGCAATATAAATGTTCTGTGTTTGTTTGTGTTTGAATTAGTGAATTTTGCATAAACGTAATTTCACATCATCGTAATTCACAATTACGGTGCAAAATTGTAATTTGAATTTTCAGGAAAATTTGTAATTAATTTTGCATGTGAAAGTAATCAAGGGTACTTTTTGTGCCGACTTTGGTGGCTATTAGCAAAGCCAACATAAATGGGGACAAGGGGCTAAGGAGGCTCAGAAGGGGGGCCCAACAACATTTTTGTTATATTTCCCACACTCTGAGCAAAAAAATGGTCCAAAAAATAGGTAAAGTTGCCAGGGATCCTTATATAGCCATATTGCAGCAGTATAGTAATCCCTGGCCATAGTGTTGCCACTTCCACAGGTTTTCCAGGGGTCTGTACACACTGCATACAGATAGAGATGGCCCGAACCTCCAATTTTCAGTTTGTGAACTGCGAACGCAAACTTCCTCAAAAGTTTGATTCGCATGAACTTTCCGAACTGCAATAGACTTCAATGGGGAGGCGAACTTTGAAAACTAGAAACATTTATGATGGCCACAAAAGTGATGGAAAAGATGTTTCAAAGGGTCTAACACCTAGAGGGGGGCATGGCGGAGTGGGATACACGCCAAAAGACCCGGGGAAAAATCTGGATTTGACGCAAAGTAACGTTTTAATTTTAAAGGCAGAAATCACATTGCATGCTAAATTGGAGGCCTAAAGTGATTTAAAACATCTTGCATGTGTATACATAAATCAGGGAGTGTAATTGGAGTACTGCTTCACACTGACACACAAAACTCACTGTGTAACGCACCGCAAATAGAGATGTCGCGAACCTCCGATTTTCAGTTTGCGAACTTTCGCGGAAGGTTCAGTTCGCATGAACTTTCACAAACTGCAATAGACTTCAATGGGGAGGCGAACTTAAAGATTTAGAAACATTTCTGCTGGCTAGAAAAATGATAGAAAAGATGTTTCAAGGGGTCTAATACCTGGAGGAAGACATGGTTGAGTGAAATACACATCAAAAGTCCCAGAACAAAGTCTGAATTTGACACAAAGCAGTGTTTTAAGGTCAGAAATCTCATTGAATGTTCAATTGCAGGCCTACACTGCTTTACAACATCAGGCAGTGTATTCCTTCCCTCCTTCCGGAGGAAGGAGGGTCTTGTCTTCCAGGGAATTGTAGTATTTCTAAAGCCAACTTACATACCTTGGCCATGAATTGAACCCAGGTCTGAGTGCATGGCAGGTAGCTCTATTCACCACTATGTTGTGAAAAAACAAAGGAAGGATGGGAGCTGGGCACCCAGCAAGAGATGGGGGTGAGCAACACCCGCTTAGATGTGTCATGCACAAGCGCATGGATACGCACGTGAGCAAGCGCTACAGAGCGCGAAACGGCTGTTGTGCACATCCATCATCCCCTGGTCACCACACCCCCTCGCAAGCCTTACTGAATGCATCTAAGAAATATGATGCAAGACACCTGACAGGTTTGATTTTTGATTGTACTCAATACCGCATGTCACCTGGCTGCAAACAGTGAATAAATGCAATAACAGGACAGTGCCCGGTCTCTTTATCTTTATGTTTTCTGCTATTCACCACTATACCACTACCAACACTAGATGCTGAAGCCAGCCTAGCATGTACCATTATGATATATCCAAGAGAAAAATGAGCTTTCTTAGGGAATTGTAGGATTTCAAAAGGCAACTCACATTGGCCAGGAATTGCACCCAGGCCTACCGCGTGGTAGGCTGCTAGCCTAACCATTATACCACCAACACAACACACTACAATGCTATGTGCTGAAGCCAGCCTAGCATGTACCATTGTGATATACCCAAGAGAAAAATGAGTTTTCTCTCTCTCTCTCTCTAGGACTTGATGCCATTGAAGTGAATTTCAGCTTCAACCCATCAACGGATACCAGCAGATTTTCACAGGCAATTTCGGAATTCCGGCGGATTTGAAAAACCAATTCCGTTCCGACCAAATGGAATGGAATGACCAATTTCCGCCCAAAATTGTGGAAAATACAATTCCGCAGAAAGGAGAGAGAGAGAGAGAGAGAGAGAGAGAGAGAGAGATGAATCTACATGGCTATCTGGGGTTCTCTTCGGACAACTGTTGAACACGAAAGGCAAGGTCATGCCTGGGTGGGCTTGAACCACCAACCTTTCAGTTAACAGCCAAGCACGCTAATCAATTGTGCCACAGAGACTGTGCACACAGTGTCTGTTGAATGATTTAATGGGGATGTATGTGTGTCTTTTGGAGGGAGGAAGTAAGTCTGCTCCAAAAAGTTTCAGCATGTAGTGTTGGTGGTATAATGGTTAGGATAGCAGCCTACAGAGCGGTAGGCCTAGCTTCTATTCGTGGCCAATGTGAGTTGGCTTTTGACATACTACAAATCCTTAAAGAGAACCTGTACTGAGTAAAAATATTTAAAATAAACACATGAGGCAACTTCAAATGAGCATTCCATAGTTACCTTGCCATCAGTTCCTCTCAGAAGCTCACCATTTTCTTCTGACAATAATCCCTTCCAGTTCTGACAATATTTTGTCAGATCTGAAATATATCAGTTGCTGTCAGTAAAATATCAGTTGCTGTCAGTTATAGCTGAGAGGAACACTGATGTACCAGGTAATGTCCATGTTTCCCTATGGCTCAAGTGGGCGATGTTACAGTTTAACTGTGTGCTGATCAGAAAGCTGTTATGGGTAATGGCCATTTTCACAATGGAGGACGGAAAAGTCCCTTGATCACAGTGAACAAATAGGATGCGAAACAGGAGAAAGACAGTGAGGAGTAGACTACATGGAAGGTAAGTATGACTTGTGTATGCTTATTTTGACTTTTAATTTTCAGTTCAGGTTTTCTTTAAGCAAGCTCATTTTCTCTTGGATATATCATAATAGTACATGCTAGGCTGGCTTCAGCATGTAGCATTGTAGTGTGTTGTGTTGGTGGCATAATGGTTAGGATAGCAGCCTACTGACCACTAGACCTGGGTTCGATTCCCAGCCAATGTATGTAAGATGGCTTTTGAAATGCAACATTTCACTAAGCAAGCTCATTTTTCTCTTGTATATATCACAATGGTGCATGCTAGGCTGGCTTCAGCATGTAGCATTGTACTGTGTTGTGTTTGTTGGTTGTATAATGGTTAGGATAACAGCCTACAGAGCAGTATGCCTGGGTTCTATTCCTGGCCAATGTGAGTTGGCTTTTGACATACTACAAATCCTTAATCAAGCTCATTTTTCTCTTGGATATATCATAATGGTACATGCTAGGCTGGCTTCAGCATGTAGTGTTGGTGGTGGTATAGTGGTGAAGAGAGCTACCTTCCACGCACTCAGGCCTGGGTTCAATTTCCGGCCAAGGTATGTAAGCTGGCTTTTGAAATACTACAATTCCCTGGAAGACAAGACCCTCCTCCCTCCGGGAGTAGTGAGTGAGGGAGGAATATAAGGAATAAAAATCAGCTAGGAACAAGCCTACAAGAGCCTAACTAAGCTCTCCCTAGCAGAGTCTGTCAGCAGCTGTCCCTTAACTAATTACTGTAGGCAGATGAGTGAGTAAAACTACAGGAGAACCTTGCCTTTTATAAGGGAGGAGTGAGTGTAGTCTGATTGGCGACAATGTGCCTGCTGACTGTGATGTAGAGGGTCAAAGTTGTGCTCAATGGAGCATTATGGGGGTGAGTCGAACCTCCGCAAAAGTTTGCCTTCGCCGGCGAACGCCACCCACCTAAAGTTCGCCTGGAACCGTTCGCGGGCGAACCGTTCGGGCCATCTCTAACCGCAAACAGCTGTTTGCATAGTGACGGCCGTGCTGGACTGGTGCGCACCATGGCGAGAGTGCAGGCGATAGCAGTTTTCAAGCCCATATGGTCGCCAGGCTGAGGTAACTCAATGACAGAACAACAGTGACTGTTCAGCTGATCGAATTTGGTCTGTCCACAATGAAGCAACAACCTTATTATCTTTGGTGTGCCACCCCCGAAGACACTCATATAGCCGGCGGTCATTGCTTCATTGTGATACGCAAGCCCTTTCACCGCGGCAAGGTAACAATCACGAAGGGGAATTGACACATGTACATGCCTTTTCTTTTGTTGTTGCAGCTGCAGTGCTGCCAGAAAAATTAGGCAGGCATGTACTCGCACCAGAAAATTTTTTATAGCGGCTGCTGCTAGCAGCGGCCTTGAAAATTCAGGAATCCACCTGGAGTCCTGGACCCTGTTGGTAGTGGCAGAGAAGACAGTCAAGCGGCCTGCAGGCAGAGATGCTGTGTGGGGAGCGACTTAGTCATGGGGCAGGCCAGGGGCGCCTGGTCCACCAGGCCGACTAGGCAGTAGCCTGGAGCGGGGGGGAGGGGGGGAGTGCTCCCCCCTTCCTTCCCCGCCAGATGATGTGTCCAAGAGTGTGAGTATCGGGAGGCTGTGCACGCTAAAAAAAAAATCCTACCCCTTACAAACAGTACTTGGCTGCAGGGATACCTTGGATTAGGAAACTGGTTCTAGTAAGAGCGGAGGGTGAGCGGAGCTAGACAAGGCGATTAACAATCAATTATCTAATAACGCTCCGCACCCCTCCTTTTCAAGTGCAGGCATTCTAGCGCAGGACTGTGGCCGCAAACCCAGGAGAAACAGCAGATTTACAGCGGGGTGCATAGCGTACAGTAGCCTACAGGACATAGCTCCACAGTGTGTAGGCTACAGATCCACCCTCCCCCTCGAGTGTTGTGGCTATGCAGCTCCAGCCGAAGAGTGTGACAGGCAGTTATAAAGGAAGGACTTGTCAAGCCACGGCTCTGGTGAAGACGTGTTTTTTTCCTCTCTCTCTTAGCTTGCTGCCTGAAGAGGTGTGTGTGTGTGCGTGTGTGTGATGATAGTGTTTATGTGTAGTGCATGTGTGCATGCATGTTTGTATAGTGTGTATGCATAGTGTTAATGTATAGTGTGTGTGTGTGCATGTGTGTATGTATAGTGTTTATGTATAGTGTGTGTGTGCATGCATGCGTGTTTGTATTGTGTGTGTGTGCATCATGTATGTATAGTGTGTGTGTGTGCATGCATGTTTGTATAGTGTGTGTGTGCATGCATGTTTGTATAGTGTTTATGTATAGTGTGTGTGTGTGTGTGTGTGTGTGTGTGTGTGTGTGTGTGTGTGTGTATAGCGTTTATGTATAGTGTGTGTGTGTGTGTGTGTGTGTGTGTGTGTGTGCATGCGTGTTTGTATAGTGTGCATGTGTGCATTGTATATGTATAGTGTGAGTGTGTGTGTGCATGTGTGTATGTATAGTGTTTATGTATAGTGTGTGCATGCGTGTATGTATAGTGTGTGTGCATGAGTGTGTGTACAGTGTGTGTACAGTGTGTGCATGCGTGTATGTACAGTGTGTATTTTCTTTACGATTATTCTCATGGAGGAGCTGCGCCACGGAGGGGGGGGGGGGGGGCGGTGGAGGGAGCCACAGGTTTTCTCGCCTGGAGTGACAAAATGGCTAGAGGCACCCCTGGGGCAGGCAGTCATCTAGCTTGCAGTCAGAGATGCTGTGTGCAGGGACTGACTTAGTCTTCGGGCAAGCAGTGGCCCTCCGGGATCCATGCCTCATTCATTTTGATAAAGGTGAGGTACTGAACACTTATGTGACTTAGGCGACTTCTCTTCTCAGTGACAATGCCTCCAGCTGCGCTGAAGGTCCTTTCTGACAGGACACTTGAGGCAGGGCAAGACAGAAGTTGGATGGCAAATTGGGACAGCTCAGGCCACAGGTCAAGCCTGCGCATTTAGTAGTCCAAGGGTTCATCGCTGCTCACAGTGTGTACATCCACACTTAAGGCCAGGTAGTCTACCGGTCAAGGTGGTGGTGGAGGGTGGATCCAGAAGTGCTAAGGCTGGACAAAAGAATGTCCGCATGTCTGACATCACCATGAGATCGCTGAGAGTGACCTGTCCTTGCCTGTGTGGACATAGGAGAAGGATTACTGGCAGTGGTACCTTTATTGCGTTGTTCTGTGACATCACCCTTAAATACATTGTAAAGCATAGTTGCCAGCTTGTTCTGCAAGTGCTGCATCCTTTCTGCTTTCTGGTGATTTGGAAACACCTCCACCACTTTGTGCCTATACCGAGGGTCTAGTAGCATGGCCACCCAGTACAGCTCATTCCCCTTGATTTTTTGTATACGAGGGTCCCTCAACAGGCTGGACAGCATGAAAGACGCCATCTGCACAAAGTTGGATGCAGACGTACTATCCAGCTCTTCTTGCGATGTCAGCTAAGTTCTCCTCCTCCCCCAACCACGAACAATACCACGGGAAAGTTGAGCAGCACAAGCCCCCTGCGACACCTGCTGCGGTTGTTCTTCCTCATCATCCTCATCATCTGACTCCTCTTCCCCAAACAACTTTTCCTCCTCCTCCTCCACCCCCCTCTGTGCTGCCGCAGGTGTTGAGGAATCATCTGCTTCTGCTGAGAATTGATCCCACAAACTCTTCCTTCTGTTCCTGTTCACGCTCCTCCACAGCTTGATTCACCACTCTATGCACAACAGGCTCAAGGAAGAAGGCATATGGGATCAAGTCGCTGATGGCACCTTCACTGCGACTCACCAGGGTTGTCACCTCCTCAAACGGCCGAATGAGCCTGCAGGCATTTCGCATCAGTGTCCAGTACTTTGGCCAGAACATCCCCCTCTCCCCAGACTGTGTACTTTGACTGTAGTTGTAGAGATACTGTTTGACGGCTTTCTCCTGTTGAAGGCGGTCAAATATCAGGTCAAATTCCAGCGAGTCGGGCTATCGCAAATCAAGCACCTCACTGGCAAGTTGATTCTCCGCTGAATATCGACAAAGTGTGCCATGGCCGTGTAAGACCACCTGAAATGCCCACACACCTTCCTGGACTGCTTTAGGACATCCTGTAAGCCTGGGTACTTAGACACAAATCTCTGAATTACGAGATTGAGCACATGTGCCATGCAGGGTACATGTGTCAACTTTCCCAAATTTAAAGCCAAAATGAGATTGCTGCCGTTGTCACACACCACGTTGCCGATATCCAGTTGGTGCGGGGTCAGCCACTGATCCACCTGTTTGTTCAGAGCAGCCAGGAGAGCTGCTCCAGTGTGACTCTCTGCTTTGAGGCAAGACATGTCTAAGATGGCATGACACCATCGTACCTGGCATGCAGCATAGGCCCTGGGGAGCTGGGGCTGTGTAGCTGGAGAGGAGATCGCAGCACCAGTAGAGTTAAACTGCCACCCAGACAAGGAGGAGGAGGACGACGACAGCAAAGAGGATGTAGCAGGAGGAGACGAGGTGGCAGCAGGCCTGCCTGCAAGCTGTGGAGGTGTCACAAGTAGGTCCGCTGCACAGCCACGTACTCCCTGCTTGTCAGCGGTCACCAGGTTGACTCAATGGGTTGTGTAAGTAATGTACCTGCCCTGACCGTGCTTGGACCAGGCATCCGTGGTCAGGTGGACCCTTGACCTAGCACTGTGTGCCAGAGATGACACCACTTGCCTCTCAACTTCACGGTACAGTTTGGGTATTGCCTTTTTAGAGAAATAATTGCGGCCTGGTATCTTCCACTGCGGTGTCCCAATGGCCAAAAATGTACGGAAGGCCTCAGAGTTCACCAGCTGGTATGGTAACAGCTGGCAAGCTAACAGTTCCGCTAAGCCAGCTGCCAGACGCAGGGCAAGGGGGTGACTAGTAGAAATTGGCTTCTTCCGCTCAAAGATTTCCCTCACGGACACCTGACTGCTGCTGTGGGCAGAGGAGCAGGAACCGCTCAAGGTGAGAGGCAGAGTGGAGGAGGGTGGCTGTGACTGTGAAGGTACAAGGGAGAAAGGGGCTGAAGATGCTGCACCTGAAGGAGTAAGAGGAGAAGGAGGGTGGCTTTTCTTTTGTGTGCTGCTTTTCCTCTGGTGCTCTTCCCATTGCAGTTTGTGCCTTTTCTGCATGTGCCTTCTTAAGGCAGTTGTCCCTACATGGGTGTTGGCCTTTCCACAGCTCAATTTTTGGAGGCAGAGAGAACAGATAGCATTGCTCTGATCTAAGGCAGACACACTAAAAAATGTCCAAACCGCTGAGCCCCCCTGGGGTGATGCACTATGGCATCAGCAGCTGAAATTGAAGGGCATGTTGGCTGGCTGTCCGTAGGTGGCGATACATGGTGCTGGACACTGCCACCAGCTGTTTCTGACGACGAGCTCCCCCTGCTTATTTCAGGAACTCGTCTCCTCCTACTCCTCTCTGACTCCTTCTCTGAACTGTCCCTTTGGTCATCTTGTCTCTTAGGATCCCACGTGACATCCGTATCATCGTCATCATCATAATCATCCTGCCCAGCTTCGCTTTCCTTAGACACCTCCAAAACTGCACCAACAGCAGGTACTTCATCATCCTCCTCCTCACACATTAAGTCCATAGTGTCGCCTAACTCAGACAGATGAGGTGGTCTATCTTGCTTAGCGCATTCAACTTGTTGCAACAGTAGTTGCTGTGAATCAGTTAATTCCCCACTAAATAACTCTTGTGAAGTGTCAAATGGAATGGATGTGGTGCTAGTAGTAGTGCTGGTGGCTGCAGAAGAGGAGGTGTTCCGTGTTAAATAGTCAACCATGTCCTGACAATCTTGGGAGTTGATGGGAAGTGCCTTCTTCTGAGCACTGTACTTTGGTCCAGGGCTGCATGAAATCACATCAGCACAACCTCAAACAGACCTGCCGGGTGGCCTTCCTCTGGGTCTGCCTTTGCCTCTACCTGTTTTGTCCATATCGGGGGGGGATGAAGTGAAATGTATGCACTGAATTGACTAATACAATGTGCAGTCACACAGGTGCAGTTAACAGGTGTACACGGAGTAGTATATCACGCTGCGTGCACTCACATAGGTAGGTGGGTGCACTGAACAACAGGTAGGTATATGCAGTGATGGGTATTACAAATGTACACCTGTCACACACACGTCCTGTGAACAGGTACAGTGACTAGTGGTATTGAATAGCACACTGCGTGCGCTCACGTGGGTAGGTGGGTGCACTGACCTGTACGTATGTACAGTGGGTTGCAAAAGTATTCGGCCCCCTTGAAATTTTTTACATTTTGTCACATTACTGCCACAAACATGCATCAATTTTATTGGAATTCCACGTGAAAGACTAATACCAAGTGGTGTACATGTTAGAAGTGGATCGAAAATCATACATCATTCCAAACATATTTTACAAATAAATAACTGAAAGTGGGGTGTGCGTAATTATTCGGCCCCGAGTCAATACTTTGTAGAACCACCTTTTGCTGCAATTACAGCTGCCAGTCTTTTAGGATATGTCTCTACCAGCTTTACACATCTAGAGACTGAAATCCTTGCCCATTCTTCTTTGCAAAACAGCTCCAGCTCAGTCAGATTAGATGGACAGCATTTGTGAACAGCAGTTTTCAGATCTTGCCACAGATTCTCGATTGGATTTAGATCTGGACTTTGACTGGGCCATTCTAACACATATATATGTTTTGTTTTAAACCATTCCATTGTTGCCCTGGCTTTATGTTTAGGGTCATTGTCGTGCTGGAAGGTGAACCTCCACCCCAGTCTCAAGTCTTTTGCAGTATCCGAGAGGTTTTCTTCCAAGTTTGCCCTGTATTTGGCTCCATCCATCTTCCCATCAACTCTGACCAGCTTCCCTGTCCCTGCTGAAGAGATGCACCCCCGAGCATGATGCTGCCACCACCATATTTGACAGTGGGGATGGTGTGTTCAGAGTGATGTGCAGTCTTAGTTTTCCACCACACATAGCGTTTTGCATTTTGGCCAAAAAGTTCCATTTTGGGCTCATCTGACCAGAGCACCTTCTTCCACATGGTTGCAGTGTCCCCCACATGGCTTGTGGCAAACTGCAAACGGGACTTCTTATGCTTTCTGTTAACAATTAGAGATGGGCCGAACCTCCGATTTTAGGTTCGCGAAAGGTTTGGTTCGCGAAAAAGTTCGCGAACCGCAATAGACTTCAATGGGGAGGCGAACTTTCAAAGTTTTAAAAAATTCTATCAACTGGAAAAATGATAGAAAACATGTTTCAAAAGCTCTAATACCTGGAGCCCCACCTAATTGAGTGAAATACACATCACTGCTGGAGGACCCGCCCACCCTCCCTCCCTCCTCCAAGCAAGGTCCTTTATACCATTTGCCTACCTACACTAATTAGTTATGGGACAGCTGCTACACACTCTGCTAGGGAAATTTTAATTGGCCTCCACCCTCCTCCTCCTCCCTCCTACTGGAGGGAGGAGGGTCTCTTCTGCCAGGGAATTATACTATTTTAAAAACCAGTATACATCATACCATAGCTGGTACATCATACCATAGCTGGGAATACATACATGAGTATACATCATACCATAGCTGGGGATACATACATGAGTATACATCATACCATAGCTGGGAATCAAACCCAGATCTCACTGTGTGGTGGGCATGTCACCCTAAGCACTGTACCACTACAGAAGTAAGTGAAGCTAGCCTAAAATTTAACATTTATGCTCAATGCAATAGAACCATTAGGTTGCTTAAAGGAGAACTGTACTGAGAGGTATATGGAGGCTGCCATATTGATTTCCTTTTAAGCTATACCAGTTGCCTGGCAGCCCTGCTGATCTATTTGGCTGCAGTAATAATAATAATCCAAACATTTGTATAGTGCTTTTCTCCTGTCGGACTCAAAGCGCTCAAGAGCTGCAAGCCACAGGGACGCGCTCAAGGGGCCACCCTGCAGTGTTAGGGAGTCTTGCCTTGAACTCCTTACTGAATAGGTACTTGACCTAGCCAGGATTCAAACCCTGGTCTCCCATGTCAAAGGCAGAGCCCTTAACCAGTACACTATCCAGCCACTGTAGTGTGACTCACACCAGAAACAAGCATGCAGCTAATCTTGTCAGATCTTACAAAAATGTCAAACACCAGATCTGCTGCATGCTTGTTCAGGGTCTAGGGCTAAAAGTATTGGAGGCAGAGGATCTGCAGGATAGCCAGGTAACTGGTATTGCTTAAAAGGAAATCAATATGGTAGCCTCCATATACCTTTCACTACAGTTCTCCTTTAAAGGGAACCTTAACTGAGAATGATATGGATGTTTCCTGTAAACAATACCAGTTGCCTGGCAGTCCAGCTGATCTTTGTGACTGCAATAGTGGCTGAATCACACCCTGAAACAAGCATGCAGCTAATCCAGTCTGACTTCAGTCAGAGCACCTGATCTGCATGCTTGTTCAGGGGCTGTGGCTAAAAGTATTAGAGACACAGGATCAGCAGGCGATTCAGGCAACTAGTATTATTTTAAAAGGAAAAATCCATATCCTTCTCCGTTTAGGTTCCCTTTAAGGATTTGTAGCATAAAAGCCAACTCACATTGGCTGGGATTTGAACCTGGGTCTCACTGTATGGTGGACAAGCACACTAACCACTATACCAACTGAAGCTGGCCTGTAATTGCTGGCCTAAAATTTACTATTTATGCTCAATACAAGAGAAAAAGTATACCAGGCAACTGGTATAGCTTAAAAGGAAATCAATATGGCAGCCTCCATATACCTCTCACTACAGTTCTCCTTTAAGCAACCTAATGGTTCTATTGCATTGAGCATAAATGTTAAATTTTAGGCTAGCTTCACTTACTTCTGTAGTGGTACAGTGCTTAGGGTGACGTGCCCACCACACTGTGAGATCTGGGTTTGATTCCCAGCTATGGTATGATGTATACTCATGTATGTATTCCCAGCTATGGTATGATGTATACTCATGTATGTATTCCCAGCTATGGTATGATTTCCCAGCTATGATATGATGTACCAGCTATGGTATGATGTATACTGGTTTTTAAAATAGTATAATTCCCTGGCAGAAGAGACCCTCCTCCCTCTGGGAGGAGGGAATAGGTAGAAGGGGAGGAGGCCATTTAAAATCTCCCTAGCAGAGTGTGTAGCAGCTGTCCCATAACTAATTAGTGTAGGCAGACAACTGAGTCAAATGGTATAAAGGACCTAGCTTGAAGGGAGGGTGGGCGGGTTCTCAAGCAGTGTGTTTGACAGTGAAATGGAGGGTAAAAATTTTGCTCAATACAGCATTATGGGGCGAATCGAACTTCCGCAAAAAAAAACCAAAGTTCGCCTGGAACCGTTCGCAGGCGAACCGTTCGGCCCATCTCTATTAACAATGCCTTTCTTCTTGCCACTCTTCCATAAAGGCCAACTTTGTACAGTGCATGACTAATAGTTGTCCTATGGACAGAGTCTCCCACCTGAGCTGTAGATCTCTGCAGCTCGTCCAGAGTCACCATGGGCCTCTTGACTGCATTTCTGATCAGCGCTCTCCTTGTTCGGCCTGTGGGTTTAGGTGGATGGCCTTGTCTTGGTAGGTTTACAGTTGTGCCATACTCCTTCCATTTCTAATCTGAGAGAGCGGGGGTGGCAGGCACTCAGAAAAACTGTGTATGTAAAAGGTAGCCAATAGCAGGTGTGAAAATTCCAGCAGGAACTACGTGCTCAAGACACAAATGATAAATTCATAACATATCAAAAAAGAGGAGAAGCAAAGAAGTCTGGCACTGTAGTTTTAATGCAAGCAGCAGGTGTACAAGATTTGAAATCACAGTGGTTGCACAGGGACATGTGTACACGTGAAAAGATGATGTACTTCTCGTGCTCTGCTGGAGTGGGGAGGCATCCGTGGGCGCCAGAGGGTGCACGGCCTTACGACCGTTTCACAATGGGGTGAGCCTTGCTTCCTCGGAGGCTAACGTGCACCTTCCATTTCTGAATGATCGCTTGAACAGTGCTCCGTGGGATGTTCAAGGCTTTGGAAATCTTTTTGTAGCCTAAGCCTGCTGTAACGATCGGTGGGCGCAGAGAGTATCTGATTACCGGTGATCTGCAGTATCGCCGGAAATACAGATATATACCAGATTATAAGTGATCTGCAGTCTCACCGATAATCTGGTATACAAACTAACCTCTGTTCGCCTGAGTAGAGTGTAGTGTTTTGGTGTAACAGTAACACTAGGAGGCCTAGGCCTCAGTGCAGCAAGGAGAACTGCACGGATTCCTTCCGCAGACCTGAGCTCTCCAAGACGGGAGGAGTCAGACTGACAGTAGGAAGGAAAGTCCGAGAGTGACACTCAGGAAGAAGTGTCACTAACAGGACTGGGAACCGCCTCCAATCGTGAGGTCGGTTCTCGAGGTCAGACAAGCCAGGTCGTACACACACGGACAGATAAAGTACAAATACAGTAGGCAAAGGCGGAGTCAAAGTACAGGCAGGGTTCGGCAACGGGGTATCAGATATATCGGGGTACAAAATCAGGAGGCAGAAACAGAGTCTAGGAACGAGCCGAGGTTCGGCAACAGAGTATCAGAAATATCGAGGTACAAGGTCAGAGTTCAGGAGGATAGTCGAGGCAGGCAAAAGTCATAACAGAAAATCACAATCAAACTAGTACTTTAGCTATCAATAATCTAGCTAAGTGTAGGATTACAGCTCCAGCTGGTCCCGGCACACTTAAGGATCTGACTACGGATCTGGGTGCTCCCACATGTGTGATCGCACGCCAGACAAAGAGCAAGTGAACAACCAGCAGTATATATACTCTAGGACCTTTCCAGGACCTCCCTAATTGCTGGTCCAATGAGAGCAGTGGAATTTGTCAGCTGACCCAGCTGGTCAGCCGACACCCTTCTAACTGCTATTTAAACTCTGCCTCTCTGCTCGCGCGCGTGTAAGTCTGAATCTTGGTGGACTATCAGTCCCAGCCACACCAGTACTGTCATGCAATGTATCTAGTGCGGGGGCCGCCTCTGATGCAGATTCCGCCGCACTGCCTATGCGGCATGCAGCGTTTTTTCCGCGTTGTGACGCCATGCTGGACGCGGAAACAGCCGCCTCACCTTGAGAGACGGCGGCATTTCCGCGTTTCCTTACAGTACCCCCCCCCCCCCCCCCGAGGAGTGGACTCCGGACAACTCCTTCCAGGCTTTTCTGGATGTACCGTATGAAATTCCCTCACTAACTCATCCGCATGCATGCGGTTCCCAGGTACCCATTGCCTCTCCTCAATGCCGTACCCCTTCCAATGTACGAGATACTGCACCGAGTTCTGTACAGTACGTGAATCTATGATTTTTTCCACCTCATACTCGGGTTGGGCATTGACTAAGACAGGAGGAGGAGGAGTGGGACCCAGCTGGACTGCGGGTTTGAGAAGTGATACATGGAAAGACCTCACTCCCCGCATGCTGGTGGGAAGATCAACGGTATATGTGACATCGTTGATCTTCCTAGTCACAGGGAATGGGCCCACGAACCTGGGACCAAGTTTGTCAGAAGGTTGTTTCAGAGCCAAATGACGTGTAGACACCCAAACCAAGTCTCCAGGTTGGAAGCTCCACTCTACTGAACGTCTCTTATCAGCTTGACCCTTTTGATTAACAAAAGCTTTTCGTAAATTATCTCTCACCGTGCGCCAAATATCTTTAAAAGATCTCTGCCAGGCTTCCAAAGCTGGAAACGGAGAGGAGGCCACTGGCAATGGTGAGAACTTGGGCAATCTTCCAGACACCACCTGGAATGGAGAGAATCCGGTGGAGGAGCTTTTTAAATTGTTTTGTGCGAACTCCGCGAAAGGCAGAAATTTGACCCAGTCGTTCTGTGTTTCTGCAACATAGCACCTCAAGAATTGCTCCAAAGACTGGTTGATTCTCTCCGTTTGCCCATTGGTCTGTGGGTGGTAGCCCGATGAAAATGACAACTTCATGCCCATTTGTTGGCAGAATGCCCTCCAGAATTTAGAAATGAACTGGACTCCCCGATCCGACACTATGTTTTCCGGAATGCCGTGCAGCCGGAACACATGTGTGATAAACAGGTCAGCCAATTCCTGGGCCGAGGGGAGTCCTTTCAAGGGCACGAAATGGGCCATTTTACTGAAGCGGTCGACTACCACCCAAATGACCGACATGCCTTCTGACTTGGGAAGTTCACCTACAAAATCCATGGACAAATGGGTCCATGGCTCACTCGGGGTGGGTAAAGGCTGCAAGGTACCCACAGGTGCCAGCCGGGAGGGTTTACTCTTAGCACAAACCGCACATTCCCTCACGAATTCCTTGCAATCAGCTGCCAAGGAAGGCCACCAAGCACATCTAGCTACCAGATCCTGTGTTCTAGATGCTCCAGGATGCCCAGCATTTTTATGCGTATGGAACATCTCTAGAACCTGGAGACGGAACGGTAGCGGAATGAACAGCACCCCTGCGGGTTTTCCTTCTGGGATGTCTTGTTGGAAGGGAATTAAAGTCCCCTTCCAATCCTCCCAAGTCTCTGTTGCGGCCAGTACCAACCTCTGGGGAACAATAGTCTCTGGAATGGAGGGCTGTGCTGTCTCTGACTCAAAGCACCTGGACAAGGCATCCGCCTTAGTGTTCTTGCTACCCGGTGTATACGTAATAATGAAAGAGAATCGAGAAAAAAATAATGACCAACGAGCCTGGCGAGGGCTCAACCTCTTAGCTCCCTCGATGTATTCTAGATTTTTATGGTCAGTGTAAACCGTGACCGTATGCTCCGCTCCCTCTAACCAGTGTCGCCATTCCTCGAAGGCTAACTTAATGGCTAAGAGCTCTCTGTTGCCAATATCGTAGTTCCTTTCCGCAGGGGAGAATCTACGGGAGAAGTAGGCACACGGGTGCAATCTACCCTGCAAGCCAGATCGCTGAGACAGCACAGCCCCCACCCCGACCTCTGAGGCATCCACCTCAACAATAAAAGGAAAAGACGTATCCACATGCCTGAGGATGGGTGCAGAACAAAATAAGCCCTTCAGGGTGGCAAAAGCCTGTAACGCCTCGGGAGACCAGTGAGTGGTATCTGCACCCTTCTTGGTGAGACTGGTAAGTGGAGAAATCACCGTAGAGTACCCCTTTATGAACCTCCTATAATAGTTGGCAAAGCCAAGAAACCGCTGAAGCGATTTCAAGCCTACCGGCTGAGGCCATTCTAACACAGCGGAGACCTTGGCCGGATCCATGGACAGGCCAGTAGTAGAGATTATGTACCCCAGGAAAGCGACAGATGTTACCTCGAAGATACATTTTTCTAACTTAGCATACAATAGATTCTGCCTTAGTCTGTTCAAAACGAACCTCACATGGGTCCTATGTTCAGAGAGACTGTTGGAGAAGATAAGAATATCGTCTAGATAAACTAGAACAAATCTTCCCAACACCTTTTTGAAGACCTCGTTGATGAGTTCCTGGAAGACGGCCGGGGCATTACATAACCCGAAGGGCATTACCAGGTACTCATAATGCCCGTCTGGTGTATTAAAGGCCGTCTTCCATTCATCGCCCTTTCTTATGCGTACCAGGTTGTACGCACCTCGCAAATCCAGCTTAGAAAAGATCTGGGCGCCAGTGATTTGTGTAAAAAGATCGTCTATCAAGGGTAGCGGATAGCGATTTTTTACTGTAATCTTGTTGAGACCGCGGTAGTCAATGCAAGGCCGCAGACCTCCGTCTTTCTTTTTTACAAAGAAGAAGCCTGCCCCAGCAGGCGACCGGGACGGCCGAATAAAGCCTTTGGCCAGATTCTCCCTAATGTACTCCTGCATCGCCAATTTTTCGGGCCCCGACAAATTGTACAAACGACCCCGGGGGGGTACACAACCACAACGGAGATCAATGGGACAGTCGAAAGGGCGATGTGGAGGCAATTTATCGGCAGCTTTAGGGCAGAAAACATCAGAATATTCAGCATACTGGTCTGGTACCCCTTCCACCTGAATTCTGGTTTGCCCCAATGTTAGCTTCCCCAAACACTGATGAAAACAATGGGGAGACCAGGAGGTTAACTGACCCGTGGTCCAGTCGATGTGCGGTGAATGGACTTGCAACCACGGCATGCCTAAGATAATAGTGGAGGTTGACATGTGCAGCACAAAAAATTGTAATTCTTCCCCATGCAGAACCCCTATGGTAAGTCTCACCATCGGAGTCTGTGACAGGGCACGATTCCGTTGCAGAGGGGAATCGTCCACTGCCGTAACCTGAATGGGGGGTCTCACAGGAGTGAGTGGGAGGCCCAACTCCTGAGCAAATTCGAAGTTCATAAAATTAGCCGCTGAGCCAGAATCAATAAAGGCTTCAGTGGATACAGATTTATCCTCCCATGTAACCGTACAAGGGAGAAGTAATGTTTTCTCTTTAAGGGGTGCAATTTGCGTGCCCAGGGTGTCACCCCCCACTACTCCTAGGCAAACTCGTTTCCCGACTTGTTAGGGCAGTTTCGCACTCTATGCCCTGCTGCTGCACAATACAGGCACAGCTGTTCTGTCATTCTCCGCCTTCGTTCCACCTGGGTCAGCCTTGACCGACCAATCTGCATTGGTTCGGGTGGTGGCAAGGCCGGGGAGGGTGAGACAGGCGGAGAAGGTGTCACTAGGGGTGTAGCGGAAGGTGCCGCGTACGATGTCACCCTGACACGGTGACTGCCCCTAGCCTGCCTCTGGTGGCGCAACCTGCGATCCACTCGAATGGCCGATGATATGGCTTCATCTACCGTCTTGGGCTCAGGCACGGTTAACATTAAGTCGGAGACCTCCTCTGACAACCCAGACAAGAAGTAATCCATTAAGGCAAAGTTGTCAAATCTAGTAGTGACTGACCACCTGCGGAATTCTGCCGCATAATACTCAACCGAACCTCTGCCTTGCCGCAAAAGTTTGAGCTTCCGCTCAGAGGATGCAGCAAGGTCAGGGTCGTCGTAAATTACGGCCATAGCCTTAAAGAATTCCTCTACCGAGGTTAGAGCTGTATCGGTAGAAGGCAGGTTATATGCCCAGGACTGGGAGTCGCCAGTCAGCAGGGTTTTAATGAAGATGACCCGTTGGGCCTCAGTCCCCGAGGATCGGGGTCTCAACTCGAAATATGACAACACTCTACTCCTGAAATTCCGGAAGTCAGATTTGTGGCCGGAAAACTTATCAGGTACAGGCATACGTATGTCATCACTAGGAGGGGATCGCACTGAATCAACTGACGTCTGTAGGGTTTTCACAGAGCCTGATAAGGCATCAATTAAGGCTTTGTGCTGGCCCAGTGCTTGATGAATGTTATCCACCGAAGTGGCAAGCACAGTCAGAGGATCAGTGCGTGATTCCATCGTTTTTGGGGTCTGGCGTTCTGTAACGATCGGTGGGCGCAGAGAGTATCTGATTACCGGTGATCTGCAGTATCGCCGGAAATACAGATATATACCAGATTATAAGTGATCTGCAGTCTCACCGATAATCCGATATACAAACTAACCTCTGTTCGCCTGAGTAGAGTGTAGTGTTTTGGTGTAACAGTAACACTAGGAGGCCTAGGCCTCAGTGCAGCAAGGAGAACTGCACGGATTCCTTCTGCAGACCTGAGCTCTCCAAGACGGGAGGAGTCAGACTGACAGTAGGAAGGAAAGTCCGAGAGTGACACTCAGGAAGAAGTGTCACTAACAGGACTGGGAACCGCCTCCAATCGTGAGGTCAGTTCTCGAGGTCAGACAAGCCAGGTCGTACACACACGGACAGATAAAGTACAAATACAGTAGGCAAAGGCGGAGTCAAAGTACAGGCAGGGTTCGGCAACGGGGTATCAGATATATCGGGGTACAAAATCAGGAGGCAGAAACAGAGTCTAGGAACGAGCCGAGGTTCGGCAACAGAGTATCAGAAATATCGAGGTACAAGGTCAGAGTTCAGGAGGATAGTCGAGGCAGGCAAAAGTCATAACAGAAAATCACAATCAAACTAGTACTTTAGCTATCAATAATCTAGCTAAGTGTAGGATTACAGCTCCAGCTGGTCCCGGCACACTTAAGGATCTGACTACGGATCTGGGTGCTCCCACATGTGTGATCGCACGCCAGACAAAGAGCAAGTGAACAACCAGCAGTATATATACTCTAGGACCTTTCCAGGACCTCCCTAATTGCTGGTCCAATGAGAGCAGTGGAATTTGTCAGCTGACCCAGCTGGTCAGCCGACACCCTTCTAACTGCTATTTAAACTCTGCCTCTCTGCTCGTGTAATCTTGGTGGACTATCAGTCCCAGCCACACCAGTACTGTCATGCAATGTATCTAGTGCGGGGGCCGCCTCTGATGCGGATTCCGCCGCACTGCCTATGCGGCATGCAGCGTTTTTTCCGCGTTGTGACGCCATGCTGGACGCGGAAACAGCCGCCTCACCTTGAGAGACGGCGGCATTTCCGCGTTTCCTTACACCTGCTTTAAATTTCTCAATAACTTTATCCCTGACCTGTCTTGTGTGTTCTTTGGACTTCACTGTGTTGTTGCCCCCAATATTCTCTTAGACAACCTCTGAGGCCCTCACAGAGCAGCTGTATTTGTACTGACATTAGATTACACACAGGTGCATTCTATTTAGTCATTAGCACTCATCAGGCAATGTCTATAGGCAACTGACTGCACTCAGATCAAAGGGGGCCGAATAATTATGCACACACCACTTTGCAGTTATTTATTTGTAAAACATGTTTGGAATCATGTATGATTTTCGTTCCACTTCTCATGTGTACACCACTTTGTGTTGGTCTTTCATGTGGAATTCCAATAAAATTGATTCATGTTTGTGGCAGTAATATGACAAAATGTACTTTTGCAACCCACTGTATATGCAGTGCTGCGGGGTTTTGCAAATGTGCACATGTCACACACACACACACACACACACACACACACACACGCACACGCACACGCACACGCACACGCACACGCACACGCACACACACACACACACACGTTGAACACACACACACACACACCATGAACAGGTGCAATGACTGGTGGTATTAACAATGCATGCGCTCACGTAGGTAGATAGGCAGGTAGGTGGACTAAACAGTGAACAGGTGCAGTGATTGGGATTACAAATGTGCTGCTGCCTGTCACACACACAGGTAGTCGCTGAATGTGCTTTTTTTTTTTTTTTCTTTTTTTTTAATATTTAGATTTTTATTTATGTCTACAGAATTTTCATACATACAAATGACCACAATTCAAGTTATATATAGACTCCATCCGACTTACATATACAGTGGTTTACAATGACCATTATATACTATAAATTGCACTATACAAAACAGTCTATTTTCTATTCGCAATAATTCCTTCCTTCTCCATTATTTTGATTCTATATTTATTGCATTTTGAAGACAAAGAAAAAGAACATGACAAAAAACAAACAAAAACAAAACAAAAAACAAAAAACAAATCACTTGTTATTCCCTGTCTTATCTTTCCAAGGTGGTGTAACCATTTCCTGTATTCCATAATCTAAGAATTAATAATCTTTATTCTTCTATCTGCCAGGGAGAGTAGACTAAATATTTAATACATCATATAGATAAAATAGGTTAACTATTCTTATCATTCTTACTTCTAGAAAGAAGAAAATTCTGCGTATCTTTCATTTTCCTTAAACTCTAGCCACTTTCTCCATTTTACATAATATTTATCTGGATTGTTCATTTTCAGGAAATGTAATTCATCAAATGTCGACAGTCTATTTACTACCTCACACCACTCCTTTATTGTAGGAACTGTTTGCGACTTCCAATATCTGGGTACTAAACTCTTAGCTGCATTGAGTAATGAAGGTATAATTGATTTTTTATAGCTCTTTACCCCTGTTTTAATACCGTGTAATAAGTTAACCCAAGGGTCCCTCAAGATAGTTTTTCCCAGAATTACTTCCATCGCCTCAAGAATAACACTCCAGAAAGCCGTGATTTTTGGGCAAGTCCACCATATATGAAAGTATGTTCCAATACCCCCACAGCCTCTCCAACATTCATCTGAACTTTCCGAGTATATCTTGTGTATCTTGTCTGGGGTCATATACCATGGGGTAAGCAGCTTAAAGTTAGTTTCTTGGATAGGTGATCCAAAAGAGGATGTTAGTGCTAATCCTAAGGCTGCAGTCTTTTGCCTATCTGAACCGGGTATCCCCATTTCTCTCTCCCATTCCGCCATATATTTAGGTGTATCTAGGTACACAGAATTTATTAGCTGGCTCATGGCGGCGGCTCCTCCGCGCTTTCTCACAGTACCCCCCCCCCCCCCCCCGAGGAGTGGACTCCGGACAGCTCCTTCCAGGTTTTTCTGGATGTACAGTATGAAATTCTTTCACTAACTCGTCCGCATGCATGCGATTCCCCGGTACCCATTGTCTCTCCTCAATGCCGTACCCCTTCCATTGTACGAGATACTGCACCGAGTTCTGTACCGTACGTGAATCTATAATCTTTTCCACTTCATACTCGGGTTGGGCATTGACTAAGACAGGAGGAGGGGGGGCGGGACCCACCTGGACTGCAGGTTTGAGAAGCGATACGTGGAAAGACCTCACTCCACGCATACTGGTGGGAAGATCAACGGAGTATGTGACATTGTTAATCTTCCTAGTAACTGGAAACGGACCCACGAACCTGGGACCAAGTTTGTCCGAGGGTTGTTTCAGGGTCAGGTGACGGGTTGACACCCAAACCAAATCTCCTGGTTGGAATTTCCATTCCAACGAGCGTCTCTTGTCAGCCTGACTTTTCTGACTCTGGAATGCCTTTACAAGGTTATTTTTGATGATCCACCACATGTCCTTAAATGATCTCAGCCACATCTCCAAGGCTGGGAACGGAGTGGCCGCAACTGGCAGTGGGGAGAATTTAGGCAGTTTACCGGTCACAATCTGAAATGGGCAGAAACCTGAGGACGAACTCTTTAAGTTATTGTGGGCAAATTCTGCATAAGGTAAATATTTCACCCAATCATTCTGTGCCTCAGCAACGTAGCATCTCAAAAATTGCTCCAGCGACTGGTTGACCCTCTCCGTCTGGCCATTTGTCTGTGGGTGATACCCTGAGGAAAATGACAATTTCATGCCCATCAAGTGACAAAATGCCCTCCAAAATTTCGAAATAAACTGAACTCCCCGATCAGATACTATGTCCTCTGGAATGCCATGTAGCCTGAAGATATGGATGATAAATAAATCGGCCAGTTCCTGGGCCGAGGGGAGTCCTTTCAAAGGCACGAAGTGGGCCATCTTGCTAAAACGGTCGACCACCACCCAAATAACTGACATGCCTTCAGATCTGGGAAGCTCCCCCACGAAATCCATGGACAAATGGGTCCATGGTTCGCTCGGGGTGGGTAAAGGCTGCAAGGTACCTACAGATGCCAGCCGGGAGGGCTTGCTTCTTGCGCACACCGCACATTCCCTGACAAATTCTTTACAGTCAGCGGCTAGCGAAGGCCACCAAGCACATCTGGCCACAAGATCCTGCGTCCTAGATGCTCCTGGATGTCCCGCATTCTTATGGGAGTGAACCATCTCCAAGATCTGGAGACGGAAGGGTAACGGAACAAATAACACCCCGTCTGGTTTCCCCTCTGGGATATCCTGCTGAAAAGGACTCAAAGTCTCTTCCCAGTCCTCCCAAGTCTCGGTGGCGGCTAAGACCACATTTCGTGGGACAATGGTCTCAGGAACAGGGGGCTGTGCTGTCTCTGGCTCAAAACACCTAGAAAGAGCGTATTCTTACTCCCTGGCGTATAAGTGATCAAAAATGTAAATCTCGAGAAGAATAGTGACCATCGAGCCTGCCTTGGGCTCAATCTTTTAGCCCCCTCGATGTATTCTAGGTTCTTGTGGTCGGTATAAACTGTGATAGTGTGCTCCGCTCCTTCTAGCCAGTGACGCCACTCTTCGAAGGCCAACTTGATGGCTAAGAGTTCCCTGTTGCCTATGTCATAGTTTCTCTCTGCCGGAGAGAACCTTCGGGAAAAATAGGCACACGGGTGTAGTCTACCCTGGAGACCAGAACGCTGGGACAGCACAGCCCCCACCCCGATCTCTGAGGCGTCCACCTCAACAATAAATGGAACGGAGGTGTCAACGTGTCTGAGTATGGGAGCTGAACAGAACAACCCCTTTAACTTAGAAAAAGCCTGTACTGCCTCGGGAGGCCAATGAGTGGTGTCTGCCCCTTTTCTAGTAAGGCTAGTGAGAGGAGCGACCACTGTGGAATACCCCTTTATAAACCTTCTATAATAGTTCGCAAACCCCAAGAACCGTTGCAATGATTTTAACCCCACCGGCTGTGGCCACTCCAGGACCGCGGAAACCTTGGCAGGGTCCATAGACAAACCTGAGGTGGAGATTATGTACCCCAAAAACGCAACCGACGTGACCTCGAAAATACATTTTTCGAGCTTGGCGTATAACAAATTTTGCCTCAGTTTGTCTAACACCATCCTGACATGGGTTCTGTGTTCCGAGAGGTTGTTAGAAAAAATGAGAATGTCGTCAAGATAGACTAGAACGAACTTTCCCAATACCTCCCGAAACACCTCATTGATGAGTTCCTGGAAGACGGCCGGGGCATTACACAACCCGAAGGGCATCACCCTATACTCGTAGTGCCCATCGGGGGTATTGAAGGCCGTCTTCCATTCATCGCCCTTCCTTATACGCACCAGGTTGTATGCCCCCCGTAAATCCAGTTTAGAAAATATGCTAGCCTCAGTGACCTGTGTGAACAAATCGTCAATAAGTGGTAACGGGTAGCGATTCTTCACAGTGATTTTATTGAGACCTCGATAATCGATGCAAGGCCGTAACCCCCCATCTTTCTTTTTGACAAAAAAGAAACCTGCCCCAGCGGGCGACCGGGACGGCCTAATGAAGCCCTTTGCCAAGTTCTCACGAATGTATTCCTGCATGGCAAGTTTCTCGGGGCCAGACAAGTTATATAAATGACCTCGAGGAGGCACACAACCGGAACGAAGATCAATGGGACAGTCGAAGGAACGATGCGGGGGCAACTTATCCGCGGCCTTGGGACAAAATACATCGGCATAATCTGCATATTGCTTTGGTACACCTTCCACCTGTACCTTGGTTAGACCCAACGTTAGTCTCCCCAAACACTGCTGGAAACAGTGAGGTGACCATGCCGTCAACTGTCCTGTGGCCCAGTCTATCTGTGGGGAATGTACCTGCAACCAAGGCATGCCTAGGATAATAGTGGAGGTGGACATCTGCAACACATAAAACTGTAACTGCTCCCCGTGTAAAACCCCTATGGTGAGTCCCACAAACGGAGTCTGT
The DNA here is from genome assembly GCF_040937935.1 of Hyperolius riggenbachi. Lineage (NCBI taxonomy): Eukaryota > Metazoa > Chordata > Amphibia > Anura > Hyperoliidae > Hyperolius > Hyperolius riggenbachi. Next base: position 519,679 of record NW_027152349.1, on the reverse strand, counting down.
GACAGGGGACAGTTCCGCTGCAAAGGGGAGTCGTCAACTGCCGTGACCTGGATGGGGGGTCTCACGGGAGTGAGTGGTAACCCCAACTCCTGAGCAAACTCAAAATTCATAAAGTTAGCCGCTGAGCCGGAATCAATGAAGGCTTCAGTGGCAACAGATTTATCTTCCCATGTGACCGTACATGGGAGAAGTAATTTTTTTTCCCTAAGGGGTGAAGTCTGTGTGCCTAGGGTGTCACCCCCCACTACTCCTAGGCAGACCCGTTTCCCGCCCTATTGGGGCAGTTTCGCACCCTATGCCCTGCCTCTGCACAGTATAGGCACAGTTGTTCCGTCATCCTCCGCCTTCGCTCCACCTGGGTCAATTTTGAACGACCAATTTGCATCGGCTCTGGTGGAGGCAAGGCCAGAAAGGGTGAGACAGGCGGAGGTGCTGGTTCAGAGGCTGCAGCAACCGGTGCCGTATACGAAGTCACCCTGACACGGTGACTTCCCCTAGCCTGCTTCTGATGGCGTAGCCTGCGATCTACACGAATGGCCGATGATATGGCCTCATCAACTGTCTTGGGCTCTGGTACTGTCAACATTAAGTCAGAGACCTCCTCCGTCAATCCAGACAGAAAATAATCCATAAGAGCGAAGTTATCAAATCTAGAGGTGATTGACCACCTACGGAACTCCGCCGCATAATCCTCGACCGACCCTCTGCCTTGCCGCAAAAGCTTGAGTTTCCGCTCTGAGGTCACAGCAAGGTCAGGGTCGTCGTAGATTATGGCCATGGCCTTAAAGAACTCGTCTACCGAAGTCAGAGCGGTATCGGTAGCAGGCAGGTTATATGCCCAGGACTGGGAGTCCCCAGTCAATAAGGTTGGGCCTCAGTCCCCGAGGATCGGGGTCTCAATTCAAAATACGACAATACTCTACTCCTGAAATTCCGGAAGTCCGACTTGTGGCCGGAAAATTTCTCAGGGACAGGCATACGGATGTCGTCACTAGGAGGGGATCGCACTGAATCGACTGATGTCTGGAGGGTTCTCACAGAGCCTGATAAGGCATCAATTAAGGCTTTGTGCTGACCTAGTGCTTGATGAATGCTATCCACCGAAGTGGCAAGCACAGTCAGAGGATCAGTGCGTTCCATCGGTATTTTTGGGTCTGGCGTTCTGTAACGCTCGGTGAAGCACAGAGAGGTCTGATTACCGGTGACCTGCAGCGTCACGGGGAATACAGACGTATACCAGATTATGTGTGATCTGCAGTATCACCGATAATCCAATATACCAGCTAACCTCTGTTCACCGGAGTAGAGTGTAGTGTTTTGGTGTAACAGTAACACGTAGAGGACTAGGCCTCAGTACAGTAAGACGTACTGTACAGATTACTTCCGCAACCCTGAGCTCTCCAAGACGGGAGGAGTCAGACTGCTAGCAGGAAGTATCTTCTGAAAGTCACCCTCAGGCGGAAGGGTTACTAACAGAACGAAGAACCTCCTCCAATGATGAGGTCGGTTCTCGAGGTCGGACAAGCCAGGTCGTGCACACACAGACAGATAAAGTACAAGATCGAGAGGCAGAGACGGAGTCAAAGTACAGGCAGGGTTCGGCAACGGGGTATCAGGTATATCGGGGTACAGAATCAGGAGGCAGAAACAGAGTCTAGGAGCGAGCCGGGGTTCGGCAACGGTGTATCAGAGATAACGAGGTACAAGATCAAAGTTCAGAAGAGTAGTCAAGGCAGGCAAGAAGTCATAACAAATATCACAATCAAACTAGTACTTTAAGCTATCAACAAATCTATCTTAGTGTAGGATTACAGCTCCAGCTGGTCCCGGCACACTAACGGATCTGACTAACGGATCTGGGTGCTCCCACGTATGTGAACGCAACGCCAGACAAGGAACAAATGAACAGCCAGCAGTATATATACACATATCCCCTCTCCAGCACCTCCCTAAGTGCTGGACCAATGAGGAGTGAAGCTATGGTCAGCTGACCTGCCTGGTCAGCTGACTCTCCCCTGAGAGTAATAAATTATGTTTGAGTGCGCGCGCGCGCGTCACTCTGAATCTTGTGGGACTATGAGTCCCAGCAACAGCAGCCCCGTTCTGCGGTGTCCCCGCAGCGGGGATCTGCTGGCTATCTGCCGCATTCAGCGCGGCGGTTTCGCCGCGTTCTGCGGCCTGATGCACGGAGGCAGCCGCCTCATGATGCGAGGAGGCGGCTGCCTCTCCGTGCGAGAAGTTCCTGTGTGCGGAAGGAGCCGCCCGCCGCTGGCTCATGGCGGCGGCTCCTCCGCGCTTTCTCACAATAATATTTTGCTTTTTAGCCTCGGCAGAGTGGACCAGGTTCAGGATCCTTACCGAATTGTCCCTTGCCTCCCGTCCTGGGACAAAACCCACCTGATCAACCGATATCAAACTCGGTAGATATAGTCCCAGTCTATCAGCCAGAATTCTAGAAAAACGCTTAATATCACAGTTTAATAATGAAATAGGCCTATAGCTCTGACACAGCTGGGGATCCTTCCCCTCTTTATGAATCACTGCGATATGCGCATTTAAAGCTTTCGGTCTAAACGGAGACCCTAGTGAAATAGTGTTAAAATAACTCAACATTCGTGGGGCCAAGATATTCTCAAAAACTTTATAATATATACTGGGTAGCCCATCTGGGCCTGGTGTTTTCCCCATAGGGCTTGACCTTATCGCTTTTTTAATCTCCTCCAATGTGAAGTCCTCCAATGTGCTTGAGGGGTGCTTTTTTAGCAATAAGAATCAGCTAGGAGCAAGCTAACAAGCCTACAAGAGCCTAACTAAACTTTCCCTATGAGAGTCTGCAGCAGCTCTCCCTTCTCTAATTACTGCAGGCACACGAGTGAGTGAAAAGCCTGATGCTGCCTGCATTTTATAAGGGGGAGAGGGCCTCCAGGAGGGAGTGTAGCCTGATTGGCTACAATGTGCCTGCTGACTGTGATGTAGAGGGTCAAAGTTGACCCCAATGATATACTATTGGGGTGAATCGAACTTCCGGAAAAGTTTGCGGTTCTCCGCGATCACGAACCATGGAAGTTCGCCGGGAACCGTTTGCCGGCGATACCGTTCGGACCATCTCTACATACGGACTCCCTGGAAACCTTGTCATGAAATTCACTGTTTTTTCTTTTGATATATGTAAATTTACCCTTCTGTTAGGTTGATACATTATCTGTCATTTACCACATTTAAATGAATATTTTTTTCCTATCGTAACTTTAAAATTGATGTTCTCTAAAACTATAAGGTTTGAATTTTGTTTTCCTCTTGTTTCCACTGTCCTCCTTAACATACCCTACAAATTTGGCATTTCTAGCATGTACGGGGGCTTTGCTATTAACCACTAAAAGTCAGCGGCCTTTGACTTCAATGTAAAAAATATGAACGCAAATTTTGAAAAATAAAAATGTGTTAAATGCAAGTGGCAACTGGCAAACAGCCCAGGTTCACCAGGAACTGTCCACCAGAGAATTATTTGGGCCATCTCTAGAGCCTATTTGATTAAAGAGGTCTCTAATGGTCTAGCACCATACAAAATAAATGGGAGACAGTTGGGGACATCAAACTTGGAGAAGGACTTAGGAGTACTCATTGACAACAAGTTAAATAATCGTAATAACAAAATTTTGGGATGTATTAAAAGGGAAATAAAAACTCGAGATGCTAGCATAATATTGCCCCTGTAAGGCCACATCTGGAATATGGAATTTAGTTCTGGGCACCACATTACAAAAAAGATATTGTAGTTTTAGAGCAGGTGCAGAGACGAGCAACAAAATTGATACGTGGGATGGAAGGTCTCACTTATCAAGAAAGGTTAGATAAACTGGGTTTATTTAGTCTAGAGAAAAGACGCCTTAGAGGGGATCTAATTAACATGTATAAATACATCAGAGGGCAATATAATAGCTTGGCGGATGAGCTTTTTGTACCTAGGCCTTCTCAAAGGACTAGAGGACATGATCTGCGCATGGAGGAAAAATGTTTTAGCCATTTATATAGGAAAGGGTTCTTTACAGTTAGAGTGATTAAGATGTGGAATGCATTGCCACAGGAAGTCGTTATGGCAAACTCTATACCTGCATTTAAAGGGGGCTTAGATGCTTTCCTTGCGTTGAAAGACATGCATGGCTACAATCAGTGGTGCTCAGCAGAGCTCGAATATTCGAGTAGCTCGAATATTCGAGCTCTTTTTCAGCTATTCGAGCTCGGTATTCGAGCTCCGAATAGCTGCAGCTATTCGAATGGGCTATTTGAGTAAACGCGAATAGCCCATTCACTATTCGAGCTATTCGAGCAAACGGCGCTATTCAAGCTCGAATACCGAGCTCGAATAGCGTCATAGCCCAGATTTGATGTCCTTAGAGCCAATCAGAGGGCTCCCAGGCCGTCTGACGGCAGCCAATCACAGAGGGGGACCCTGGCCAGCCCCTCCCCTATAAATAGCGGCCGCCATGTTCCGTTTCTCCGTCCTTGCCTGAGACTTGCATAGAGAGAGAGTTGCTCCTTTGTGCTTTGGCTTAGCAAGAGCTCTATTGTGGTCATTTACCTAGCGTTTTTGCTCACATACACCTCCTATACACACCTATATTGTTGTTAGTTAGATAGACATTGTATTTTAGTTAGTAGCTTTTGTGTTACATAGAGAGAGACTCAGACAGCTGCTGCAGGCTTACAGCTTTAGGCCTCAGGGCCTTGCCTGTGTGGGCAGCTGTCCTCCTGTCCTCTGTTAGTTTATTTCTCATTAGTATTTAGACAGTATTAGATAGTATTAGACAGTATTTCTGCTGTCCTCTACTACTTAGTGATTGTATTTTGTATTGTAGTTATATACTGTAACTGTACTAGGACACTCACTGACTGTCACTGTTCATAGGCTAGCTCCTGCGTGTGCTTGCACTCACTGTCTGTGTACACACACTCTATTTCCTTCTGAATAGTTATATACTGTAACTGTACTAGGACACTCACTGACTGTCACTGTTCATAGGCTAGCTCCTGCGTGTGCTTGCACTCACTGTCTGTGTACACACACTCTATTTCCTTCTGAATAGTTATATACTGTAACTGTACTAGGACACTCACTGACTGTCACTGTTCATAGGCTAGCTCCTGCGTGTGCTTGCACTCACTGTCTGTGTACACACACTCTATTTCCTTCTGAATAGTTATATACTGTAACTGTACTAGGACACTCACTGACTGTCACTGTTCATAGGCTAGCTCCTGCGTGTGCTTGCACTCACTGTCTGTGTACACACACTCTATTTCCTTCTGAATAGTTATATACTGTAACTGTACTAGGACACTCACTGACTGCCACTGTTCATAGGCTAGCTCCTGCGTGTGCTTGCACTCACTGTCTGTGTACACACACTCTATTTCCTTCTGAATAGTTATATACTGTAACTGTACTAGGACACTCACTGACTGTCACTGTTCATAGGCTAGCTCCTGCGTGTGCTTGCACTCACTGTCTGTGTACACACACTCTATTTCCTTCTGAATAGTTATATACTGTAACTGTACTAGGACACTCACTGACTGTCACTGTTCATAGGCTAGCTCCTGCGTGTGCTTGCACTCACTGTCTGTGTACACACACTCTATTTCCTTCTGAATAGTTATATACTGTAACTGTACTAGGACACTCACTGACTGTCACTGTTCATAGGCTAGCTCCTGCGTGTGCTTGCACTCACTGTCTGTGTAGTACACACACTCTATTTCCTTCTGAATAGTTATATACTGTAACTGTACTAGGACACTCACTGACTGTCACTGTTCATAGGCTAGCTCCTGCGTGTGCTTGCACTCACTGTCTGTGTAGTACACACACTCTATTTCCTTCTGAATAGTTATATACTGTAACTGTACTAGGACACTCACTGTCACTGTTCATAGGCTACTAGCTCCTGCGTGTGTGTGTGCACTCACTGTCTGTGTACTGTACACACACTCTATTTCCTTCTGATTACTGATTGATTATTGTAAATTCTACTTCCTGACAGTTACTACTTACTTACTGTAGTAGGGACACTCACTCAGTCACTGTTCATAGGCTAGCTCCTGCACGTGTGTGCGCGTGCGTGCACTCACTGTCTGTAGTGTACACACACTCTATTTCCTTGTGATTACTACTGATTATTGTAACTTCTAGTTGTACTTCCTGACTGTTACTACTTACTTACTGTACTAGGGACACTCACTCACTCTCTGTTCATAGGCCAGCTCCTGCGCGTGTTTGCGCGTGCGTGCACTCACTGTCTGTAGTGTACACACACTCTATTTCCTTGTGATTACTACTGATTATTGTAACTGCTAGTTGTACTTCCTGACTGTTACTACTTACTTACTGTACTAGGGAGTCGGGACACTCACTCAGTCACCTCACCCACCAACCCACTCCATTAAAGTACCCCACTTTTCACCCGCCCTTTTCAAAAACTTTTGTGTTTACGCCCAAAACATCGAAGATGTCTGGAAGTGGCAGCCAGCGCGGTTTGGGCAAGGGGAAGGGCAGCAAGGGAATCAGGAGGAGAGGGAGCAGCATTGTGGCAAGCCGCGGGCGCGGGCGCGCCACCATGCACAGTTCCGCAGCAGCAGCGTCAGTGGCTAACATTCCTCCCATAGCCACTGGCCGTGGACGCCTTGGGCGCCGCCCAGCAGGAGCATCTGCAACTCACGCTGCAGAGACACAGCAGCAGCAGCAGCGTGTAGCACCTGCTCCGATTTTCCTCCAGCCGGGTCGGAAACGTCCCATTGAGGAAAAGGATGCAGACACTGTGGTGCAACTGATGACGGAGGATGAGCAGCCCGCCATCAGCTCTGCATCCGAGGCCTCCACCCTCACCACCACCACCACCACCACCCCTGTTCGCAGCAGCCGCCCAGCAGGGCCTGGGGAGGAGGCCAGTTCACCGTCACTCGCCGACCTGTCATTCAGCAGTCTTTTGACCCCAGGCATCATGAGTAAATTGTCTGCTGTTGTTGGCGATCTTGAGGAGGAGATGCTGATGGGCACTTTGGGGGATGAGGGATTGGACAGCAAGACTGTGGCGACAGTCAAGCAGCCCATCCATGCATCAGGAGAGGAGTTTGGGGGGTCATCATCCCAGCAGGACATGTTTCAGGAGGGGGAGGATGATGATGACACGGTCACAGACAGAGACTGGGTGCCACCACCTCCAGGGGATGTCGTCCTCAGAAGCTCTGAGGAGGAGGAGGAGGATGCGCTTGTGGGCCTTGCAAGGAGGCGCATCATTGCAAGCATTGGCAGCAGTAGGCAGGTCCCACAGCCTGCTGGTGTCTCAGGCTCAGCAGCAGCAGCAGCAGCATCTGCCAGTACCACCACCAGCCGCACCCAAGCCCCCCCCCCCAACCACCACAGGGAGACAGGCAGCAGCCGTTCCATGCCGTAGGGGGTCATTTTTGTCACCAATCTGGCGTTTTTTCACCATGCCCACAGTGTACAGCAAGTACGCCACTTGCAACCACTGTCAGCGGAAGTTGAGCAGAGGTGCAGACCCCTTAAAGTTCAGCACCAGCTCGCTCATCAACCACCTTGCTGCGAAACATTTCCACCAGCATGAGGAGTTCCAGAGGCTGAAGGCATCTGGTGCTGGCAGTGGCACCACACCCATCACTGCACAGCCTTCAGCAGCAGCAGCAGCAACAGCAGCCACCCGCCCTCCTGCTCCTCCAGCAGCACCAGCAGGAGTGCGGAAACGCACTGCTCCTCCCCCCTCTGCAACTCCTGCCGCCGACACTGAGGCCTGTTCTGGCAGCCAGTCCTCAGTGGCCTCCTCTGCTGTGTCTGCTGATTCCCGTGCCAGCAAAAGGCCACGGCAGAGCCTTTTGAGCGAGTCCTTCCAGGGGGTGGTTAGGGCTCTGCCTCCCAGCAGCCGTCGCGTGCGGCAGCTGAACGGCTTGCTGGCACGGGCCATGTGCTCCCAACTCCTGCCGTACACGCTTGTGCAGGAGGGGAGCGACATGCGTGCGCTGCTTGCTTGCACAGCCCCAGACTGGCAGCTCCCCAGCAGACACTTCTTCGCCCGCAAGGCCATTCCTGCACTGCACCGCTTTGTGATGGCCAATGTGGAGCGAGGGCTGGAGCACGCGGTTGGTGAAAGGGTCCACGTCACCATGGACTCCTGGAGCAGCCGCTTCGGGACAGGCCGCTACCTGTCCTTCACTGTCCACTGGGTCAGCTTGGTGGAAGGGGGTGAGGATGGGAGAGCAGCAGCGGGCACAGCAGCAGCAACACAGTGGGTGGTGCCCCCCCGCAGGGTCAGGGGAACTGCAGCAGGTTCCTCCGATCCTCTGCCATCCTCCGGCACACCTGGCCAAACCCCTCGCCTCAGCAGCAGCGTGAAGGCCCGCCACTGCCAAGCGCTGCTGCACTTGGTCAGCCTTGGGAAGACCAAGCTGACGGCAACCCATGTGTTGGCCAAACTCCAGGAGCAGGAGAGGATTTGGCTGACCCCCAGAGGCCTCAGAGTCGGAGAGGTGGTGGCCGACAATGGGGCCAATCTGGTTGCCGCAATAGACAGGGGAAACCTGACCCACATCCCCTGTCTTGCCCACGTGCTGAACCTGGTGGTGCAAAAGTTCTTGCGCACCTACCAGGGGATGGGCGAACTGCTGGAAACGGCAAGGAACGTTGTGCGTCACTTCCGGCGCTCGGCTGCAGCCTGTGCGAGCCTGGAAGACGTGCAAAAGGAGCTGGAGCTGCCACGCCATCGGCTGATCCTTGACGTTCCGACTCGCTGGAACTCCACCCTGGCGATGTTGGAGCGTCTGGTTGAACAGAAGCACGCTGTCAACCAGTACCTTGCCCTGGCCACTGTTTCCGCCGCTCGGAGAAGGGACAAGACCAGCAACATCCCGTCCATCGTCCCCGATGATGACTGGAGGCACATGCAGCAGGTGTGCTTAGTGCTGGCTCCCTTTCTGCAGGCCACTAACATGGTGAGCAGGGACCATGCTATGGTCTGCGAGTGGGTGCCCCTGGTTTGTCTGCTGAACAGGGCCCTCGATGCTTTGCTGGAACAGGGAGCGGCAGCCTTGGACCAGCAGGAGCGGCATGCAGCTGCACAGTCCACCTCTGAGGGGGAGGAGGAGGAGGACTTGGTGGAGGTCCCTGACCTTGCTGCTGATGAGGGGGATCAGCACAGCGCAGCTGAGTTGGTGCGGGGGTGGAGAGAGGATGAGGCGGCAGAGGAGGAGGATGAGGAGGACCGCACTGCCGTCGATGTGCCAGCACACGTGGCCCGCCTCTTCCCAATGGCAGTGCACATGCTGGCGTGCCTGCGCAAGGACCCCAGGGTGATCCAGATGAAGCAGAGGGAGGACATCTGGATCAGCATGATGTTGGACCCACGCCTCAAGGGGAAGTTGAGCCAGTTCCTGCCGCCTGCAGGAGGAGACCCAGCGCAACAAATAAGGAGCTTGCAGCAGACCCTTGTTGAGCGCTTGGAGGAAGCCTTCCCCCAGCCTTCCACCCCCACTGTCCAGCAGCCAGCACAGAGGCAGCAGCAGGTGCCTGCATCCAGCAGCAAGCGCCCCACAGACCTGCTGTCTCTCAGCCACGAGCTCTACAGGACTGTAGAGGCTCCGGCAGCAGTGACTAGAGAGGAGGTGCATGATGCAGCAGCATCCTCCTCCGGTCACAGCCAGCGCCTGACCCGCATGGTGGCTGACTACATGGGGTCCTACAGCGGGCTTGACAGCGATGCTACTGTTGATCCCATGGAGTATTGGGTCAAGCGCCTGGAGATCTGGAGCGAGCTGGCGCAGTACGCCCTGGAAGTGCTGTCCTGCCCCCCTTCCAGCGTGCTGTCCGAGCGCTGCTTCAGTGCAGCTGGTGGCGTGGTCACCGAGAAACGCTCACGTCTGTCTCACAAGTCTGTGGACAGACTGACGTTTCTCAAGATGAACCAGGCGTGGGTGGAAGGCGAGTTCCTGGCCCCTGTTGTCGGCGAGAGGGGGACATGAACTGGCTAAGAACCATCGTTAATGTGCCTTACCACCCTTTACCACCTCCTGGCTCCTGCTCACTAAGCCAGCCTGGTTCAGTTTGACTATTACGTCGCCTGCAGCCACACATTTTACACCTACAGTGGGCTGCTGTGTACTGCCCTTCTGCTGTCTGTCTGTGTTTCCCACTGCCAGGGTACACAGAATTACATTCTGCTGCCACTCTGCCACCAGCTATTACGTCAAACAATAGCTATATATCTGTGTAATTGGTTGTACAAACAAAACCAAAAAACCATAAAAAAAAAAAAAAAAAGGTTTAATTTTTCTGAGGTGCCCGGGTTGAAAACTGTGTTGTCCCAGTTGTGTATTGTGGGCTGCACGGCCGCTGTCTGGGACCTCCTGTTGTGTTTATTTACAGCCCTGGTATCACCGCTAGGTACCAGGGCTATTATGTCACGCTGCCTGCCTGCTGCCACACTCACACTACTCCTCCATTCCTCCTGCTGCTGCTGTCTGTCTGTGTTTCCCACTGCCAGGGTACACAGAATTACCTTCTGCTGCCACTCTGCCACCAGCTATTACGTCAAACAATAGCTGCTCACATTACTCCTCCATTCCTCCTGCTGCTGCTGCTGTTGGTCTGTGTTTCCCACTGCCAGGGTACACAGAATTACATTCTGCTGCCACTCTGCCACCAGCTATTACGTCAAACAATAGCTATATATCTGTGTAATTGGTTGTACAAACAAAACCAAAAAACCATAAAACCATAAAAAAAAAAGAAGGTTTAATTTTTCTGAGGTGCCCGGGTTGAAAACTGTGTTGTCCCAGTTGTGTATTGGACACGATGTGGGCTGCACGACCGCTGTCTGGGACCTCCTGTTGTGTTTATTTACAGCCCTGGTATCACCGCTAGGTACCAGGGCTATTATGTCACGCTGCCTGCCTGCTGCCACACTCACACTACTCCTCCATTCCTCCTGCTGCTGCTGTCTGTCTGTGTTTCCCACTGCCAGGGTACACAGAATTACCTTCTGCTGCCACTCTGCCACCAGCTATTACGTCAAACAATAGCTGCTCACATTACTCCTCCATTCCTCCTGCTGCTGCTGCTGTCGGTCTGTGTTTCCCACTGCCAGGGTACACAGAATTACATTCTGCTGCCACTCTGCCACCAGCTATTACGTCAAACAATAGCTATATATCTGTGTAATTGGTTGTACAAACAAAACCAAAAAACCATAAAAAAAAAAAAAAAGGTTTAATTTTTCTAAGGTGCCCGGGTTGAAAACTGTGTTGTCCCAGTTGTGTATTGAACACGATGTAGGCTGCACGACCGCTGTCTGGGACCTCCTGTTGTGTTTATTTACAGCCCTGGTATCACCGCTAGGTACCAGGGCTATTATGTCACGCTGCCTGCCTCATTGACTGCCTGCTGCCACACACTCATCCTCCTCCTCCTGCTGCTGAATTTACCTCCTGCTGTCTGTGTGTTTCCACTGCCAGGGAGCACATACAATGGCGCTTCCAACATGCGTGCGCCACCAGCTATTTGTTACGCTCAAAAATATCTGCATTTCTGTTAAAAAAAAAATTGAAAAGAGAAATAAGTGAAGAAGAAGACGATATAGAAGAAGATGAAGAAGATGAAGAAGAAGAAGATGAAGAAGAAGAAGAAGAAGGAGAAGAAGAAGAAGATGAAGAAGAAGAAAATGAAGAAGAAGATGAAGAAGATGAAGAAGAAGAAGATGAAGAAGATGAAGAAGATGAAGAAGAAGATGAAGAAGATGAAGAAGAAGAAGATGAAGAAGATGGAGAAGATGCAGAAGAAGATGAAGAAGAAGAAGATGAAGAAGATGAAGAAGATGAAGAAGAAGAAGATGAAGAAGAAGAAGAAGAAGAAGAAGAAGAAGAAGATGATGATGAAGAAGATGAAGAAGATGATGATGAAGAAGATGAAGAAGATGAAGAAGAAGAAGATGAAGAAGAAGAAGAAGAAGAAGAAGAAGAAGACAATATAGAAGAAGAAGAAGATATAGAAGAAGATATAGAAGAAGAAGATATAGAAGAAGAAGAAGATAAAGAAGAAGAAGAAGAAGAAGAAGAAGAAGAAGAAGAAGAAGAAGAAGAAGAAGAAGAAGACGTATATACAGTACTGAACAAAATTCTGGACACAACTTCTCTTTTCACCTTTTTTTTTTTAAAGGAACATCCCCACATAATCACTTGCTGTTGTTACTTGGAAAAAAAGATGTTTCTTGCATCATTCACCCTCAAAACAAGTGTTGGAAGCTATTTAAGGCCAATTCGAATAGTCAGCTCGAATAATGAGCTCGAATACCGACTCGAATAGTGAGCTCGAAGTCCGAGGTCGAATCGAATAGTAAAAATTATTCGACTCGAATATTCGACTGACCTCGAATAATTTACTATTCGAATTCGACCAAACTCGAATTTTAAAAAGGGGTATTTGAGCACCACTGGCTACAATTACTAGGTAATGCCTAATGATGTTAATTCAGGGATTTTATCTGACTGCCATCTGGAGTCGGGAAGGAATTTTTCCCTTTAGGGGCTAATTGGACCATGCCTTGTAAGGGTTTTTTCGCCTTCCTCTGGATCAACAGGGATATGTGAGGGAGCAGGCTGGTGTTGTACTTTATACTGGTTGAACTCGATGGACGTATGTCTTTTTTCAACCAAAATATCTATGTAACTATGTAGTTTGGCCTTGTGAGCTTTCTATAGAATCGTTTCTACAACTAATCCATTGTCATTGATATAAAAAACAATTTTATCCTGAAATATTTGCTTTAAAGAAAACCAGAGAAAAAACATATTAAAAGATTTATACATACCTGGGGGCTTCCTCCAGCCCTATCCGCATGGATCGCTCCCACGCCGCTGTCCTCAGTCTTCTCTGTCTTCTCCAAGTTTATGTCTGGGAATTTAAACATAAACAGCTCCAACCTTGTGCGCAGCCTTGGTGTGCCAATGGGGAAATGAGCTTCAGAAACCGAATTTCCGCTGTAGTCAAATCTTCTTACTTTCATCTGAAGAACATTGCAAAATTAAACACCTGATCCCCCCAGAAGATCTTCCAACCCTAGTTTACGCCTTCATCACATCATGGCTGGACTACTGCAATGCTCTTTATACATGCCTCCCAAACAAGAACCGCACTACCTGCAATTAGTGCAGAATACTGCTGCCAGATTGCTAACAAACCAGCCTCGCCACTGTCACATTACTCCGATTCTTCGCTCACTGCACTGGCTACCAGTAAAATGGAGAATACTCTTCAAGACTGGGCTGTTGACATTCAAATCACTCACAATTTATTTTATTTATAAAGTGCCAACATATTCCATTGTGCTGTATAAAGTAAGAAACAAACATGGGGTACATAATAATACAGACAATGGTGTACCCCAATATACAAGATACATAATTAGTGACAAAATACAACAAATATACAAAATACAGAATACAAAATACAGAAGTGGTAATGAGTCATGAAAGTGATAAAAGTAACATGATAAATAAAATGTATAATGATTTCCAAGACACAAAAGGGGGAGACTTGAACGACTTGCTGAAGCTGCACCACACCTCATATCAGCAGGCTCCATAAATTTGGTCACTCCCAGAGTGACCTCAAAACCTTTGGAGCCAGAGCTTTCTGTCATGCTGCCCCCTACCCTTTGCAATTCCCTACCACACCCAGTAAAGACATCCCCCTCCCTGGAGTTATGAAAAGCCACCTGTTTAGCCTGGCATTTCCGGACTTGTAGAGTTCTTCCACTGTACCACAATTTACCAATCAACCAATTAATGGTCTGAGAAAAACACTTGTTATTTGTTGTTGTTATTATTATTATTTAGTATTTATACAGTATAGTGCCGACATCTTCCACAGCACTGTACAAAGTATATTGTCTTGTCACTAACTGTCCCTCAGAGGAGCTCACAATCTAATCCCTACCATAGTCCTATGTGTAGTGTAGTCTATGTATCATAGTATAGGGTCAATTTTGGGGGAAGCCAATTAACCTATCTGTATGTTTTTGGGGATGTGGGAGGAAACCAGAGTACCTGGAGGAAACCCACACAGACATGGGGAGACCATACAAACTCCTTGCAGATGTTGACCTGGCTGGGATTCAAACCGGGGACCCAGCGCAAGGCGAGACCGCTAACCACTACACCACCATGCTGTATACCTTTTTTTAATACTTCATTTTGTATGAATCTGTTCATTTAGGCTGGAGGACCACTTTAACACTTGTTTATGAGGAAGATAGCTGAGGTCAGTGGTATTCGGAAAACATGTATGCCCAGATGACTCATGGGCTATTACTGAATCAAGATATTAGTTGTGTTCATATATGAGTTCTTAATTGTCTGAGTAAATTATTACTCGTTCACCAAGCAGAAGGGGACAATTTAAAATGTCTTGATTCTTGTTCTGTCAATTACTTGAAGGCAGAGAAAGATGGTCTGAATATAGCCTTGGTGTTTTTCCATCCATTGTGTGGGAAGATCTGGTAAATCTTTATAAGCCCAGTGCAAGTCCAAACATTGCTATTGACATTGCTTCATTTGTATTGCAGCAGGGGCAAACACATGTTTTTCAATGGGGGGGGGGGATTCCTGATAGAACTCCCTCAGCCGTGCACAACATAATAATATGGTAGGACATCATGCTGGGTGCTTACATTGCAATTTCCCGACCGACTGATGGGATCTGGCAGTTATTTTTGACATGTCCAATCTGCTCCTGATCGACAATGGGATCAATCGGGAGCAGTTTGGATACAGATAATGGACAGTGGACAATGATAATGAAGGGTTCAGCGAAGCATTCTGTGAGGTCCCAACTTCCTTCTTTATGAGCACACAGCAGGGACACAGGGCTGTGCTCATACCTGGCTCTGTGCTCTGTCAAGTTCACCAGCTCCATGGTCTGTACACACACTGCTGCTACATCCAACTGTAGCAGGGGAAATAAAGGGGGCAGTGCTGTGAGCTGCAGGATGCCGGCAGATATTCTGGTGTCTCAATTTGTGCCTGTCCCCAGACACTGCACCATCCCTGGTCTGAGGGGAGATTCTGGGCAGCAGTAATTCCCCCCAAACTTGCCTATGAATGGGCAGCTATATTCTTCTATGGGTAAAGAAAGGTATAAAAAAACAGACCGTGGGTACTGATGTCGGATGTCCTTGACTTTGTTGGAGCCTGGCCACTCTGACACCAGCAATGATCACATTGCTTGAGGGCCCTATCTAATCGTTGGCAGAAGTGGTCACTCTACGGTGTAGGATAAAAGCCACTGCAACTCAAGCAAATGGATATAACACAGGTGATGTGTTTGGGTTTGTTTACGTATTTCTTGTTATATTCTTAGTCTTTGTGTCTTTCTGTATTACTTTGTATCTGTATAAATGAACATATTATCTTATGTTTATTGATTGTATATGCTGTTTAGAGGAATTACAATTCTCAAGTATGAGCCGACCACAGTATAAACCGACCCCCCCCCCCCCCCCCAACTTTTATCTTAAACACTGGGGAAAATGTTTGACCCGAGTATAAGCCGGGGGTGGCAAAAGCTACAACCACAATCCAACTTACAGCCATGGCCGGCCACAACCATATATTAGAAAAACAGCATAAAATCAACAGATTGCAATAATAAGCCAGAACATAGGCCTACTGTAATGATCTGCTCTGCTGTCTGCACAGACAGGCAGCTTTTTGACCATTTTTCAGGTCTGTATGCTGCAGGTCCCTGGAAAGGAGACCTGTCTTCACTCTTCAAGTTTCAGACTTGCTGTTCTGGTGAGGGATTTGCATTCACTTATCTGGCTATTGATAGCTCTGCCTCTCTTGAAGGCTTGCAGTATAAATACCATTTCCTCCCAGAATTCCCTGCTGGTCATAAAGGTTTGGTTCTGCTAGGCTGAACTTACCTTGAGTTACAGCCCCTCTGCTAATTGTTTGCTAAATAATGTCTTAGAGTAGTTATCCTTGGGAGTGCACTAGCATTCCTTCTAGCGCAGTCAGGTTGTTTATTATCTGTATTGCCTAGTCCTGTCTTATCTGTTGCGATTGCACTTTCTCCAACGGTGGCTGACAGTGAATCGCTCTGTCTGTTTGGATCGCATTCGCCCTAGCGGTAGAGGTGGTGGATCTTTCTGTATTCTGTCTTGGAGTGTAAGCCAGAGCAGCGGTTACTACTGGTTGCTTCATCTGTCTGTCTGTTGGGATCGCATTCGCCCTAGCGGTAGAGGTGGTGGATCTCTCGGTACTCTGTCTTGGAGTGTAGCCAGAGCAGCGGTTGCTACTGGTTACTCCTTCTGTCTGTCTTGTCTCATCTGTGCGATGGTATTGCCGCCAGCGGTGGCTGACAGTGAATCGTTCTGTCCTGTTCCTAGATCGCATTCGCCCTAGCGTTAGAGGCGGTGGATCTCTCTTGTCTGAACCTTAGAGTTTAACCTTAGCTGCGGTTGCTACTGGTTACTCCTTCTGTCTGTCTTGTCCGGAACGAACGCTTGCTGTTGTTTGGGTGAGGCAACCGATTAGCAAGCGTTCGCGTTCTTTGTTTGTTTTCTTTTTTCGTGTTTCATTTGTTAGTTAGGGTTGGCTTTGTCGCTGTTGCGCTTAACGTGCGGTGACCGTGTATTGCACGCGCTTTGTCGCTATTGCGCTTAACGTGTGGTGACCGCGTGTAGCTAGTCCTGTCTGTTTTTTTGTGTTGGATTATAGTTTGTCAATTGGTTCTGTCTCTATTCATCCTATGATCTGTCTTTACTCAGTGTCTCTATTAGCAATCACTATTCTTGCGATTGTTTTCTCACTTTGATCTTCGCTGTTGTATGTCAACCGTCGCCGGGTGGCGACTAGATTGGTGGACATACATACATTCTGTCTCTGTGCTCACTCTCTCTTGTGAGGCTATCTTGCCCTGTATTGCTTCATTTTGTACAATTTCTATCTGGCATCTGTGGCTGTGCAGAGGGTTTATTCCTCTGCACTCCACAGCTCCATCTGCCGGTTAAAATTCCTCTCTACAGGTGCATTTGCACCAAAGCTGGGTTCCCTTAGCTAAACGCTTGTGGAGGGTTCCGTAGTGTCGGCGCATAGGTTGTGCGCTGACCACGGAGATAATTCCACATTCGTTACACCTACAATGGAGATGGACATGCAACTTCTGTTGCAAAGTTTAGGCTGGCATAAAGATAATGCAAGGAATGCAGAGCCACATAGTCACGTATCTAAAAAACTTGATATAGGAATGCAAGGATTCTCACCACTCGGTAGACACTGTCCTTGTATGCATTCCAAGGCTACAACTCGAGATGAGGTAAGCTATTCAGGACTTCTCAAGAGCTGCTCCAACACTATGGATCTTTCTACCTCCACCCATTAGGGCAGCCCCCTCCTTCAACATCTTCAAGAAGGCCCTCAAAGCTCACCTTTTCACTCTGGCCTACCACCCCTCACAAGTGCTCTAAACCCACAGCTGAACTCTGGTCCCCTACCTTTCGTGTCCCTACCTCTCCCTCTAGATTGTAAGCCTTCAGGCAGGGTCCTCCTCCTTTTGTGTCCTACCTGATCATGTACCTCCATAACATTGCACCCATGCTATGCATTTGAGTGAACTCAACTTGCCTAACTCCATGCTCCCATCCAGTGGCTTACTAAGCATTACCTTGTACCCATACCGTGCTGCGTGATCTGTTTTTTCTTGTATTCCTGTATTGTTGTATTGCTGTATGTAACCCCTAAATATTGTCTGTAACCTAAACTAATGTCCAGCGCTGCGTAATATGTTGGCACTTTGTAAATACAATAAATAAATAAGCTGGGAACTCCCATAGAAATAGCAAGTGTGTAGTCTCCCTCAGATGTTGCACCACTGTGCATATAGTGGGGGCACTGTGGGGTTTACTCAGAGTAGTGACTTGAGTAAAAGCTAAGACCCACACTTTTAGGCCACTTTTTTGGCCAAAAAATGAGGCTTATACGTGAGTATACACAGTACTTGTACAGTTGCTACCTGTTTAAATACATTTTTTTTTCTGTAGCAACACAGTTCCACGCTCACAAATCCAGCTCGGCCTCTGGTGGCCACTCCCCCAAGCTGATTTTCTTTTAAATGAGGTGCACTGCTGAATAATTGGGGCAATTCTGTATATTCCCACCACCCCCTTAACTTTTGACAGAAACCTTTCAAAAAAAAAAAAAAAAAAAAAAAACAGGTTAATCTTGTTTGTAATACTACATTGAGAAACTCAGTGCTTTATTTATGTCACACAGTAGATGAAAGCTTATTTTTTTTTTATTAAGGAGTGGCTTTGGCACTGCATACAGTATAATTATTGGTATGTTGTGGACTTACACAATATAAATGGCAGTGAACCAAAAAAAGATAATTTGAACTCTGTGGGTCTCACTGACTGAACACACTTTAAAGGAATCATCAGGCAAAAAATAAAAAATCAGTGTTACTCACCTGGGCCTTTCTCCAGCCCCTTGCAGCAGACTGTCCCACGCTGTCCACTCTGCTCTCCGACGCCGTCCCGGGCTCCCAGCACGGTGCAGAGGACAACCTCGAGCTAGTAGTTCTGCGCCTGTGCAGTGTGCTGTGGACAACGTGGCCATGATTGATAGCGGCGCTTCACGCAGGCGCAGTAAGGACGACCTCAAGGTGATTCTCTGCACTGTGTGGGGAGCCCGGGACGGCGGCGGAGAGTGGAGTGATCAGCGTGGGACAGTCGGCTGCAAGGAGCTGGAGAAAGCCCCAGGTGAGTAACGCTGATTTTTTTAGTTTTTGCCTGATGATTCCTTTAAGTAAAAAAAAAGCACAACACCTAAAAGTAATATACTTGTACACAAAATGTGCCTAGCTAGCTACGTAGCTGCACACAGCTAGCTATCTATTCAGATAACAGTAAAGTAAGACCGTGCACTATAGGGGCCCACTGCCCCTCCATTAGAATCCAGCACAGCATCACACAATACATTCACTGTAGAAACCAGCATTTGTTTGGATTTTTTAATCTGTTATGTGCAGCAGTTTTGTCGGTTGTATGCTGTCTTTATACACTGAATTAAACTGCATAGTGCCAGAGTTATGTTTCTTTATGGTATATAACAGTAAAGTATAACAGCAAATGCCCCTTCCTAACCCCTGCCCACTGTGATTAACCACAACTGGTTACAGACAGTGGGCCATATGCAATTCTCCTTTTCACCTGAATTTTCTCCCAGGAGATAATTTTTCATCTTTGATTTTAAATAACTTTCCAGTACTTTTCAACTAAAAAAGTACAAAAAAGTTGGTGAAAAAGTAATATTAAAATTATTTTCAGCATATTCTTGCCTTCTGGGGGCTTAAAATGCATTTTATTGACAAGTTTAAAAATATCACCCAGGAGAAAACTCAGGTGAAAAAGTGAATTGCATATGGCCCTGTATATCTATGTCCCGTAGGACTTCAGTTCCTGCCCAGGGATGAAGATATTCATCTGTTGCTGCGGATCGTGGAGATGAATGAATGGGAAGCAGTTCCCATTCATTAATCAAAATGCTCATGTAAATGATCGCCGGCATTAAGGGGATGTCTGCGACATCGTACCTTCCAGAGTAACCGTGAACGCATTACTTCCTGTTCACCGTACTTATAGTATGCTAATAGGAAAAAAATGTGCAAGGACATCTTGTGGCCAATATTTATTTTAGTAAAAAGACCCATGTGTATATATATATATATGTATATATATATGTGTGTGTGTGTATATATATATATATATATATATATATATATATATATATATACAGTGGGTTGCAAAAGTATTCGGCCCCCTTGAAGTTTTCCACATTTTGTCATATTACTGCCACAAACATGAATCAATTTTATTGGAATTCCACATGAAAGACCAATTCAAAGTGGTGTACACGTGAGAAGTGGAACGAAAGTCATACAGGATTCCAAACATTTTTTTTACAAATAAATAACTGCAAAGTGGTGTGTGCATAATAATTCGGCCCCCTTTGATTTGAGTGCAGTCAGTTGCCTATAGATATTGCCTGATGAGTGCTAATGACTAAATAGAGTGCACCAGTGTGTAATCTAATGTCATTACAAATACAGCTGCTCTGTGACGGCCTCAGAAGTTGTCTAAGAGAATATTGGGGGCAACAATACCATGAAGTCCAAAGAACACACAAGACAGGTCAGGGATCAATTTATTGAGAAATGTAAAGCAGGCTTAGGCTACAAAAAAGATTTCCAAAGCCTTGAACATCCCACGGAGCACTGTTCAAGCGATCATTCAGAAATGGAAGGAGTGTGGCACAACTGTAAACCTACCAAGACAAGGCCATCCACCTAAACTCACAGGCCGAACAAAGAGAGCGCTGTTCAGAAATGCAGTCAAGAGGCCCATGGTGATTCTGGATGAGCTGCAGAGATCTACAGCTCAGGTGGGAGACTCTGTCCATAGGACAACTATTAGTCATGCACTGTACAAAGTTAACCTTTATGGAAGAGTGGCAAGAAGAAAGGCATTGTTAACAGAAAGCATAAGAAGTCCCATTTGCAGTTTGGCACAAGCCATGTGGGGGACACAGCAACCATGTGGAAGAAGGTGCTCTGGTCAGATGAGAACAAAATGGAATTTTTTGGCCAAAATGCAAAACGCTATGTGTGGTGGAAAACTAACACTGCACATCACTCTGAACACACCATCCCCACTGTCAAATATGGTGGTGGCAGCATCATGCTCGGGGGTGCATCTCTTCAGCAGGGACAGGGAAGCTGGTCAGAGTTGATGGGAAGATGGATGGAGCCAAATACAGGGCAATCTTGGAAGAAAACCTCTTGGAGTCTGCAAAAGACTTGAGACTGGGGCGGAGGTTTACCTACCAGCAGGACAATGACCCTAAACATAAAGCCATGGCAACAATGGAATGGTTTAAAACAAAACATATATATGTGTTAGAATGGCCCAGTCAAAGTCTGGATCTAAATCCAATCGAGAATCTGTGGTAAGATCGGAAAACTGCTGTTCACAAACGCTGTCCATCTAATCTAACTGAGCTGGAGCTGTCTTGCAAAGAAAAATGGGCAAGGCTTTCAGTCTCTAGATGTGCAAAGCTGGTAGAGACATACCCTAAAAGACTGGCAGCTGTGATTGCAGCAAAATGTGGTTCTACAAAGTATTGACTCAGGGGGCCGAATAATTACGCACACCCCACTTTGCAGTTATTGGTTTGTAAAAAATGTTTGGAATCATTTATGATTTTCGTTCCACTTCTCACATGTACACCACTTTGTATTGGTCTTTCACGTGAAATTCCAATAAAATTGATTCATGTTTGTGGCAGTAATGTGACAAATCGTGGAAAACTTCAAGGGGGCCGAATACTTTTGCAAGCCACTGTATATATATATATATATATATATATATATATATATATATATATATATTCAAAATTAACCCTTTCCCTCCCACACTCTCCCATAGTACCCTAATAAATTATATACATATAATTATATAATTTTAAAAAAATGACATAAAAAATACATAAATAGTTGCCTTGGGGACTGAACTTTAATATGTATGTCAAAAGGGTATATTCATGTTATTTATAAAATTATGGGCTTGTAATTAGTGATGAATGCAAAATTAAAAAAAAAATGCATCTTTATTTCCAAATAAAATATTGGCGCCGCACCATTTCCTGCACTAGGGAAATATCATAACGCTTAAATAACCGGGACAAATGGGCAAATAAAATGTGTAGGTTTTAATCACAGTAGCATGTGTTATTTTAAAACTATAATGGCCAATGAGAAATCATGTTTGTTTGTTTTTTCCATTTTTTTTTATTTTTCCCATTAAAATGCATTTAGAATAAAATAATTCTTAGCAAAATGCACCACCCAAAGAAAGCCTAATTGGTGGTGAAAAAACAAAACAAAATATGGATTGTTTTGTTGTGATAAGTAATATAATAATAAAGTTATTGGCGAATGAATGGAAGGAGCACTGAAAGGTGAAAATTGCTCTGGTAAAGTAGGGGAAAAACCCCTCAGTAGTGAAGTGGTTAAGCATAGTTCTAGCTGACTAATTCTACTCTGCACACCAACTTTCCTAATCATAGCTTACAGTTCTAGCTAACTAGCTACATGATACAGCTAACATAAGTTATCTGTCCTTGCTGTTGAAATAAATTCCCTCCCTGCCAGGGCAGGTTCTAGACTTTTTGCTGCCTGAGGCAGACATTGTGAGGATGCTGCTCCCCTCCCCCAGCCATGCTCTCCATGCTCTTTCACAAGAAAGAGCAAAGACCTTGTGGTTTCAGTGTTCATGTTATAAAGTAGGATAAAAATCCTGTACCTGCACTGTGCGGCAACCACTTGACTTGTAAAGTCTGGCAATCACCCAACATATGTCAAAATTAAACCGCGCTTAGGACATAAAATACAGTCTCAGTCAGTGGAGCGCAATATAAAAAGTCACTTAAAACTTCAAAATATCAAAGAATAAAAAGACAATCGCGCTACAAGCTCACAGTCCCTTTAGATTAAGAAAACTTCCAGGTGATCTCCAGGACAGCTCCTCCACGGCCACTGCGTCAATACTTAAAAGACAAAAAAGAGTTCCATAGGGCAGTACTGTAAGGATCAGGCTTCCCCTTCACCGGCAATATACACCAAGGTGGATTCCACACCCAATTTACAGGCACCAAGTGAGTGTAAGGCACCCCCCCAAACAGCCCACACTCACCCATTAAACCTCTTCAGCAAGAGGTATGTATAAGTGCTCAGGGGGGATCAGAACGTCTGGTTCATCAATCAACCTTATGCTAGGAAAGGGAGTCCATTGCAGACCGCAGTCTAATCCACCACTAGGACTCAAATAGGTAATGATAGTGAAGTACAGTTTAACCCTCCTGGCGGTTTATAAAAAATCTGCCAGGGGGCAGCAAAGTCTTTTTTTTTATTTTTATTTTTTATTTTTTCATGTAGCGAGACAAAGTCTCGCTACATGATAGCCGCTGCTCATCGGCATCCCCCCAGCCCCCCGATCGCCTCCGGCGATCGGAGATCAGGAGAACGGGATCGGAGAACGGGATCCGGCGATCGGAGATTCAAAGAACGGGATCTCCTGAAGGGCTTCCACCGTCGCCATGGCGACGGGCGGCATGACGTCACCGACGTCATCGACGTCGTGACGTCATTGGGAGACCCGATCTACCCCTCAACGCTGCCTTGCACTGATTGGCCAGGCAGCACACGGGGTCGGGGGGGGGGGCCCACGGCGCGGGGAGCGCCGCGTAATCGGTGCGGAGCGGCGGCGATCAGAGGGCACACGCAGCTAGCAAAGTGCTAGCTGCGTGCTGCAAAAAAAAATTATCAAAATCGGCCCAGCAGGGCCTGAGAAATCCCCCTGCGCGGCATAGCCCGTGCTCAGCACGTGCTTACCGCCAGGGAGGTTAATAAAATAAAAGACAAGCAGTATTGCACTTACAAACGTCTGAGGTGTGAAAGCGTATAACAGATGGTGTACCTGGGACACCGCTCTCAATACATCTGCCCCCGCCCGTTCATAAAAAGCCAAACCGCGCTGCCATAGATGAATACCTCTCCTCGCACCTCTCAAGGCTTCGCCCTACGCGTTTCGACCCGGAAGTCTCATCAGGAGCCCCTACGCGTCTCATCAGGGGCCCCTGATGAGACTTCCGGGTCAAAACGCGTAGGGCCGAGCCTTGAGAGGTGCGAGGAGAGGGATTCATCTATGGCAGCACGGTTAGGCTTTTTATGAATGGGCAGAGGCAGATGTATTGAGAGCGGTGTCCCGGGTACACCATCTGTTATACGCTTTCACACCTCAGACGTTTGTAAGTGCAATACCGCTTGTCTTTTATTTTATTAAACTGTACTTCTCTATCATTCATTACCTATTTGAGTCCTAGGGCCATATTCTATTGCTGAACTCGCCAGCGCTAAGCACTGGCGAGTTCTTAACTTAGGCGATGGGGGCATCGCCTAATCTAATTAAACTTTAGACCCCCCCAGGCGGAAAAGAACTCGCTTGGGCGATATAATAATAAGGAGACCCCCAGAGCTCCCCGTCGGGTCGCCGCACAGTTTAAAAGCCAGCGCACAGCTCTGCCCGGCTCCTCTGTCATACGTACCGCCGCCGATCACCCGCCGCCTCTCGCCGCAAAATCCGTCACGTAATTACAGTGTATCTAACACTGTAATTACTGTGCGCATAGAAGGAGCCCGGGCAAAGCATCTTTGAATCTGCAGCCGGGCTCCCCATTGGTCTGCTGTGTGAGCCATTTTATTGTTAGATACACTGTAATTACGTGACGGATTTTGCGGCGAGAGGCGGCGGGTGATCGGCGGCGGTACGTATGACAGAGGAGCCGGGCAGAGCTGCGCGCTGGCTTCTAAACTGTGCGGCGACCCGACGGGGAGCTCTGGGGGTCTCCTTATTAAAGGAGACCCCCAGATGCTGCGGCGGAAGATGTTGGCGATGTTCGGCGGACGAGTGCGCATGTGTGGGGAGTGAGGCCGTGGTGCTGATGGACAGCACTACAGCGTAAACCTCACTCCCCATCGCTCGGTAATAGGGAGCATCGCTCAGGCTTTCGCCTGAGTAATGCTCCCTAACGATCGGCCATCGCGCGAAGGATATGGGCAATAGGATTTGCCAGTAAACCTCGCGCGATGGCAAGGTGATAAGTAGCTCGCATCTGCAAGCTACTTATCACCTTGAATAGGATATGGCCCCTAGTGGTGGATTAAACTGAGGTCTGCAACGGACTCCCTTTCCTAGCATAAGGTTGATTGATGAACCAGACGTTCTGATCCCCCCTGAGCGCTTATACATACCTCTTGCTAAAGAGGTTAACTGGGTGAGTGTGGGCTGTTTGGGGGGGTGCCTTACACTCACTTGGTGCCTGTAAATTGGGTGTGGAATCCACCTTGGTGTATATTGCCGGTGAAGGGGAAGCCTGATCCTTACAGTACTACCCTATGGAACTCTTTTTTGTCTTTTAAGTATTGACGCAGTGGCCGTGGAGGAGCTGTCCTGGAGATCACCTGGAAGTTTTCTTCATCTAAAGGGACTGTGAGCTTGTAGCGCGATTATCTTTTTAGTCTTTAATCAACCAACATATGAAGTATGGCAATCACTCAACATATGAAGTGCAGCATTCACCCCACATATGAAGTGTGGCAATTATTCCATGTATGTAGTGCGGCAATAAATTCAAATATGAAGTGTGGCAATTATGCAGCTAATACCCCACATATGAAATGCAGCAATCGCCCCAAATAAGAAATGTGTCAATCACCCTGTGCTCCCTTCCATCCCACTCCTGTGGACTCACAAACCCTTACTCTTTAGGGACAGTCACACAGCCACAGGTCACATGTAGATCTGCTTGTGACTCCTCCATGAGCGCCGCGCACTGACAGCCTGCAGTACCGCTACAGGGCATCAGGTGTCATCACGCGGTGATGACGTGACGTGACGTGATGATGACTTGACGTCGGACGCAGGCAGCCCAGGAGGAGTCAAGGAAGGTGATTGCACTGGTAATCTTCTTTCTTCTTCCATTTGGCTACACTGTGTGTCACCAGCTCCCCAGCGGCTATGAGCTTCTGCCTGAGCCCCCCTTCTTCTACATGTCGGTTTGTACCCAGGGTGGTCGCCCTGCCCACGCTGCCTAAGAAACGTCCCTGACGTCAACATTGAATAAGTAAATAAATCAATGATAATGAATACTCCAGCACACAACACCACAGTGTAAAAAACACTACACGGTATTGTTATCCACCAAAGAGTACAGTAAATAAAAACAGCACACCACATTTTTGAAACACCGGTTGATGCTCTGAATTGGCTGGAATCTAGACCAGTTAATTCTGTGATCTGCATACTCTGTAACTGTATGTTGCTAATACAGCTTACTTGAAAGAGCCTTCTGTGTGCCGTCTCCAATTGTTTGTACTAGACCAATTAATTCTCCTTTAAGAGAAGATGAATTACTTTATTTTGGTTATATTTTGTTTAGCTTGAAAAGATGACTGATGTTATTACAATCAGTTAGTACTGTTTACTCTGTAAAGACTGAGGTCTTTTTGGTTATGTACAAATATTGTCTTAAATACTATTTGTTATATTCAAATAATACATAAAGCATTCATCATGTACAAATTACTCGTTTATGTAAACAACTGTCATGTCTGCCTATACTACCTCACTGTCATTTTTATGTACTGGACAATTGCCTGCCTGGATGAATTTGCACACTAGAGGTTTACTCCTCCTTCTCCTAAACTTTCTTCTCTTTAAAGAGGAACTATCGCAAAAATCTTAAAGAGACACTGTAACATCAAAAATATCCCCTGGGGGTACTCACCTCGGGTGGGGGAAGCCTCGGGATCCTAATGAGGCTTCCCACGCCTTCCTCTGTCCCACGGGGGTCTCGCTGCAGCCCTCCGAACAGCAGCCGAAAGACCCGACTGTCAATTCAATATTTACCTTTGCAGGATCCAGCGGGGGCCCTGTTGCTGCTTTCGGCTCCGAAGTAGGCGGAAATACCCGATCTCAGTCGGGTCCGCTCGACTTGCGCCTGCGCAGTAGAGCAGACCCGACGGCGATCGGGTATTTCCGTCTACTTCGGAGCCGACAGCCGCCAGAGCGCCTGCGCTGGAGCCGGGAAGGTAAATATTGACGTCACCGCTGTACGGAGGGCTGCAGCGAGACCCCTGAGGGACTGAGGACGGCGTGGGAAGCTCATTAGGATCCTGAGGCTTCCCCCACCCGAGGTGAGTTCCCCCCAGGGGACGTTTTGACGTTACAGATTCTCTTTAACATTTAAAAAACATACAAATAAGAAGTACATTTCTCCCAGAGTAAAATGAGCCATAAATTACTTGTCTCCTATATAATATTGCTGTCACTTACAGTAGGTAGTAGAAATCTGACATTACCGACAGAATTTGGGCTAGTCCATCTCTCTATAGGGGAGTCTCAGCATGGTCTTTATTCTTTATAAAGACATTCCCTGAAAATTATTAATATAAGGATGCTGACCAGCCTCCCTGCTCGCTGCACACTATTTTGGCAGCTGGACAGGGCAACTGCCATTCACTAAGTGCTTAAAAAAAAAAGAAAACCCTGAAAACCCCCCTATGAAAAGATGGGCTAGTCCAAAATCTGTTGGTAATTTCAGATATCTACTACTTACTGTAAGCAGTGCTGCTAGCATACCCCTTTTCAAAATCCGGATCAGATCCGGATCCGGATACCCAGATATCCGATCCGGGTCGGATATCCGTGTTCAAAATTTCCCGATCCGACTCCAAATCAGATATCTGACCCTATGGCTGTCAATTAACATTAGGCCTAGGTTCCAGACAGCGGTCGTGCAGCCCACATTGTGTCCAAAGTCCAACCACACAACTGGGACATGGCAGTTTTCTGCCAAGACACATCCACAAAATTACGCAGCAATTGTGTTTTGGGTTAAATATAGATGGTATCAGTGGCCTGTGGCACCCTGGCCTGGCGGTGGGAGCTGCACAGGCAGCAGGAGCAGGGCAGTGCAGCAGCAGCAGGTGTAATGTGTGCCAGGAGCATGCTGGACGTGGCACGTTACAATTGGCATTTAGCACGTGTCATGTGGAACTTCCCAAGTGTCACTTGGCACTTGCCACTTGGCAAGAGCCAAGAGCTGAGTCACAGTCAGACAGCAGAGGAGAAGACACTAGTGCACACTAACTGTCACACTGGCACTGCTCACAGCACAGCAGTTCAGTAGAAAGCTAACACAGTAGTACTACTACTCTAACAACTACTAGCACAATGACTGCAGTACTACAGTACTAACTACACAATAACACAGTAATTCTATCCCCTAATCCCTAACCTATACCTAAGGCTAATAGCTGGCCAGCAGGCAGCAGCTGGCCTGGTCTATGCACAGCACACATACAGACACATAGCAGCTGCCTGCAGCACACACTCTGATTGTCACACAAATGACATCAAGCTAATTAATGATTTAACAATAGTGTAGTGATAGTGAATGGGGTTAATTACTGAACAGCTTTCGGTTTATCACTGCTAGGCCAGCAGCACTGAAGTACACACTTTGACTGTCATACAATGACATCAAGCTAATTAACGATCAACAATAGTGTAGTGATAGTAGTGAAGGGGTTAATCACTGAACAGCTTTAGGTTTATAACTGTGTACAGCTCCCTTGCTAGGCCACCAGCACTGGAACATGTCTCTCAGTGAGCATTCAGCAAGCTAAGACGATATGTCTCATCATGGCAGTCCTCCTTATTATACAGGGGGGCTGGCCAGTGTTCCTTTCTGTGATTGGGTGCCAGGGTTTAGGCTGGGAGCCCTCTGATTGGCTCAGTGAGGTCAGGTGGGGCTGGCCAGGGTTCCTCTCTGTGATTGGTTGCTTGGGCTTCTGCTGGGAGCCCTCTGATTGGCTTCAGGACGTCATCTCCTTAGTTACAGTATTTCGGATCCGGATATCCGCAATATCCGCGGATATCCGGGTTATGCACCCAAATATCTGCAGATAGCTAGAGAAATCCGGAATCTGATCCGGATAGCTTAAAAATGGTCGGATATCCGGGTTTCCCGGATATCCGGAATCCTGATGAGTAGTGATGGGCGAACATCCAGATGTTCGGGTTCGGCTGAACATGCCCCCGATATTCGGCATGTTCGGGCCGAACCCCGAACCCAACCCGAACATGTCCCTTTGGGGCCCCTATAGGGTCCCAGCATAAAGGAAGAGCATGCCCCGGGCGCGGGGGGGGGGGGGGTCGGAAATGCCCCCCACCCCTCCCCGCTAAGCTCTCCCTTCTGCTGGACCCTATAAAATTAAATAGAAGTCCCCCAAAGTACCTGTAGCAGGCTGGCAGGAAGAGGACAGGAAGCGGGCAGCCGGCGATCACAGGCGCTAGTACCATCTGGTACTTCCGCCCTCTCTCTGACGCACTTCCTGTTTACATTTGTAAGTCGCGTCAAGAGAGAACAGAAGTACCGCGATGTACCCTCCCGAACCAAACCCGAACAGGCCAAAATCCAGGCGAACCCGAACAGTGGCGAACACTGTTCGCCCATCACTACTGATGAGCAGCCCTGACTGTAAGTGACAGCAACATAGGAGAAAAGTCATTTATGGCTCATTTTACTCTAGGACAGGGGTCTCAAACTCGCGGCCCGTGGGCCATTTGCGCCCCTCGATACTATATTTTGTGGCCCTTGCCGGCAAAAGCTTCCTTATAGTTCGCTTCAGTACTCCCAAGTAATCCGCCGCATCCCCGCCACTAAACGAGGGCTGCAGAGCCCCCAAGTCGCCCGGGGGCAATCCGCCGGCATTTCCTGGAAGGGGCAGAGCTTTCAGCTTCAGCTCTGCCCCTCCTCACGTCAATCGCCGCACGGATCGCCGCCTCTCCCCGCCCCTCTCTGTGAAGGAAGTGTTAGAGGGGCCGCAGAGGCGGCGATGCGCCGCAATTGTGAAATTCCTTATGCGGCCCAGCCTCATCCTGACTTTGCCTCCTGCGGCCCCCCAGGTAAATTGAGTTTGAGACCCCTGCTCTAGGAGAAATGTACTTATTTGTAGGGCTGATCGGAACAGCTGAATTCCGATTTCGTCGAAATTTCGTGTACCGCATGCGAAAACCGAGTTTCGTGTTCCGAATTTTCGTGTTCCGAGTGCACTTCTATTGAATTAAATAGTGTTAACTTCTGTGGTTAATTGTAAAGCCCCCGTACATGCTATCATCACCAAATTTGGCATGTATGTTAAGCAGATGAGTAGGAACATGGTAAAAAAAAATTTTGTGAAAAGAGCTTATAGTTTTTGAGCAAATCGATTTCAAAGTTTCATAGGAAAAATGTTTTTTAAACTGTGTAAAATGACACTGCTGCAGAACAGGTTACTGCATTCCGAGTTCTGTATACATATTGTATACATTTCATGAAAACAGACAGCGTGGGGTCCCCCCTCCCAAGCCTCCTTAACCCCTTGTCCCCCATGCAGGCTGGGATAGCCAGAATGCGGAGTCCTGGCCACGTGGGGCTTCGCACCCTGAGCTATACCAGCCCGCATGGTCCATGCTATGGGGGGGCTCTGGAGGAGAGGGGCGGCCAACCTCCCCCTCTCCCCCAGAGCCCTTGTCCAATCCATGGACAAGGGGCTCTTCCCCACCTCCGGTGCCCCAGGAGGAGGTGGGGGCCGCCGACGTCCTGGGGGGTTCATGGTGCCATCCGGGGTTCCCCTTTAACAAGCGGACCCCGGAAGCCGTCCCCTCCCCAGGAGAAATGAGTATAGGGGTACACGGTACCCCTTACCCATTTCAGCAGAGTTAAAAAAAGAAATAAAAACACGACAACGAAAAAAAGTCCTTTATTGTTCTAAATTAACCAGGGATACTTACCTTGGGATAATCTCACGCCAGTAACCTCAGGAGTGGTCCCACGCCAGTATCCTCTTAGGACATCTCACCACCCTCCCACACTGACGAACTCCCACCACTGAATGGTCACAGTCAGCCTCTGCATCTGTATAGCAGAGGCTGAGAACACGAAAATTTTAAATTAAAACAAGAAATTTCTGCAAACAGTGATGCAATCAAAATGGCCACTGGGAAATCTCTGATCGCTGGAGGCCACACTAGAGTGGCGAAACCAGTGATTTTTCACATAGATCGTGGGTCCAGGTGACCAGAGCAGGAGGTGCCCTAATCCCCTGGACCCACCTATTTATGTGAAATAACGCGTATTCTGACACTCTGAGGTGGCCTCCGGGGAACGGGGATTCCCCAGCAGCCATTTTGTTTATGACACTGTTTGCCGAAAATTCTTGTTTTAGCAAACAATTTTCGTGTTTCTAGCTTATGCAATACAGATTGCAGAGACTGTCTACAGCCATTCATCCCCAGGAGTTCTGCAGGATCAGCAGGTGCGCGGGACCTCCTAAGAGGATAGAGGTGGGCACAGCGCAGGAAGGTGGGAAAGTGGGCACAGAGCGGCGGGGAGGGGGGGGAAGCCTCCCCTCCCTCACCTAGGGCCCCCCCTTGCGCACTCCCCCCCACCTCCAGAATTCCAGCCAGCCAGCGGAACGGCTTACCGAGAGCGATAGCTCTATGTGCCGCTGGTCTGGTATTCTGCACTGACACTGTCCAATCACGCTCTCGCAGTACTTCCTGTGAGAGCGTAATTGGACAATGCAATGCAGGAGACCAGACCAGCAGCGGCACACAGAGCTCTTCTCTCGGTAAGTGATTCCCACTCGCTGCCGCTGCTGGCTGCAATTTTGGAGGGGGAGCACGGAAGGGGGACCCTAGGTGAGGGAGGGGGGAAGGCTTCCACTCCTCCCCGCCACTCTGTGCCCACTGCCCCCCCTTCCAGCATGGGGGCCCCACTAATTGGTGACCTGCCTACCTAAACTGGGGACACCTATAGACCTGGGTATATCTATACTGGGGACACCTATATACCTGCCTACCTAAACTTGGAAACTTGGCAGCGAGCGGGAATCACTTACCGAGAGAAGAGCTCTGTGTGCCGCTGCTGGTCTGGTCTCCTGCATTGCATTGTCCAATTACGCTCTCACAGGAAGTACTGCGAGAGCGAGATTGGACAGTGTCAGTGGAGAATACCAGACCAGCGGCACACAGAGCTATCGCTCTCGGTAAGCCGTTCTGCTGGCTGGCTGGAATTCTGGAGGTGGGGGGGGGGGGGGAGTGCACAAGGGGGGGCCCTAGGTGAGGGAGGGGAGGCTTCCCCCCTCCCCGCCGCTCTGTGCCCACTTTCCCACCTTCCTGCGCTGTGCCCCCCTCTATCCTCTTAGGAGGTCCCGCGCACCTGCCCATCCTGCAAAACTCCTGGGGATGACAATCTGTATTGCATAAGCTAATAACACGAAAATTGTTTGCTAAAACAAGAATTTTCGGCAAACAGTGTCATAAACAAAATGGCTGCTGGGGAATCCCCGTTCCCCGGAGGCCACCTCAGAGTGTCAGAATACGCGTTATTTCACATGAATGGGTGGGTCCAGGGGATTAGGGCACCTCCTGCTCTGGTCACCTGGACCCACGATCTATGTGAAAAATCACTGGTTTCGCCACTCTAGTGTGGCCTCCAGCGATCGGGGATTTCCCAGTGGCCATTTTGATTGCATCACTGTTTGCCGAAATTTCTTGTTTTAAAGGCAAAATTTTCGTGTTCTCAGCCTCTGCTATACAGATGCAGAGGCTGACTGTGACCATTCAGTAGTGGGAGTTCGTCAGTGTGGGAGGGTGGTGAGATGTCCTAAGAGGATACTGGAGTGGGACCACTCCTGAGGTTACTGGCGTGAGATTATCCCAAGGTAAGTATCCCTGGTAAATTTAGAACAATAAAGGACTTTTTTCGTTGTCGTGTTTTTATTTCTTCTTTTAACTCTGCTGAAATGGGTAAGGGGTACCGTGTACCCCTATACTCATTTCTCCTGGGGAGGGGGCGGCTTCCGGGGTCCGCTTGTTAAAGGGGAACCCCGGATGGCACCATGAACCCCCCAGGACGTTGGCGGCCCCCACCTCCTCCTGGGGCACCGGAGGTGGGGAAGAGCCCCTTGTCCATGGATTGGACAAGGGTTTTGGGGGAGAGGGGGAGGTTGGCCGCCCCTCTCCTCCAGAGCCCCCCCATACCATGGACCATGCGGGCTGGTATAGCTCAGGGTGCGAAGCCCCACGTGGCCGGGACTCCGCATTCTGGCTATCCCAGCCTGCATGGGGGACAAGGGGTTAAGGAGGCTTGGGAGGGGGGACCCCACGCTGTCTGTTTTCATGAAATGTATACAATATGTATACAGAACTCGGAATGCAGTAACCTGTTCTGCAGCAGTGTCATTTTACACAGTGTAAAAAACATTTTTCCTATGAAACTTTAAAATCGATTTTTTCAAAAACTATAAGGTCTTTTCACAATTTTTTTTTTTACCATGTTCCTACTCATCTGCTTAACATACATGCCAAATTTGGTGATGATAGCATGTAAGGGGGCTTTACAATTAACCATGGAATTTAGCACTATTGACTTCAATGTAAACACGAATTCGGTACTCGGAATTGCCGAATTTTCGTGTTTCGAGAGCTTACTCGGAACTGCCAAATTCCGATGGCAAACTCGAAATTCGGAATCCGAGAGCTCAGCCCTACTTATTTGTATGTGTTTTAAGAAGTACATTTCGTTCCTCTTTAAACTACCTTTCTCCTACTTCCGTGTAAATATTCTTCCGCATTATAGCCTTTGCAATGTTTTTATATTGGGCAAGTGTTGGCTCAGGTTGTTCTTATTGACAATTAATTACACTAGCAGAAGCTTTGACTTCCCTATTTTGCTCTCTCTTTCTATCATATATTTCTTCTGGTCCTCGTTCTGCTGTTAAAGGACACCCGAAGCGAAAATAAACTAATTAAATAAACAATTGTATTTATCTTCCTTCTCCTAAAAATGACTTTTTAAGATATTACACAGTTTTATTTTATGTTTAAATCTACTTTTTAAGTTTTAATTGTTTTATTGTATTTGCTCAATGACACATTCATTGAAGTATACCAGAGCTAAAATTTATGAACTTTCTTATCAGTGAGGGTCACACTGTAGTCACTTCCTGTCTGAGTCAGGACTGAGTCAGCCACTTACATACCTGATATTTAATTATTTCAGGCACAGAAAGAAAAAAAGGAACACAGCATAGTTATTAGTGTGCTTGGCACTGTACAAACCCATGTCTATCTCATCATGTCACATGTCACTTCGGGTATTCTTTAAAGTTAGTAAACTTGAGGTGACAGTAATATGGAGGCTGCCATGCCATATTTATTTCCTTTTCAACAATACCAGTTGCCTGATCCTGTTGATTGTCTGGCTCCAGTAGTGTCTGAGTCACAACCCTGAAGCAAGCATGTGGCTAATCCAGTGAGACTTGGGTCAGAGCACCTGATCTGCTTGCCTGTTCAGGGTCCATGGCTAAAAGTTTTAGAGGCAGAGGATCAGGAGGAAAGGCAGGAAACCTGCATTGTTTAAAAATAAAATAAAATATGTCAGCCTCCATATTACTCTTACCTTAGGTTTCCTTTAAACACGCGCATGAAATAGAGGCGGGAGGAAAAATGGGTGTGAGTGGAAAATAAAATCATAATAAATGATAAATATTGTGGCTAACTGGGAGCAGGTTGAAACTGAAAACATGTAAACAATAAGAACCGTTTTGAAACAAACAGGAAATAAAAATGAAAAGCTATTTACGTTTCATCATTCAAAATACAGCTTAACCTAACCCTTTCCTCACACAGAACCCTCCGCTGGTGGTGCCTAACCCTAAGACCCCCCCCCCCCAGTGGTGCCTAACCCTATGACCCCCCAGGTGTTACCTAACCCTAAGATCCCGCCCTGGTGGTGCCTAACCCTAAGACCACCCTGGTGGTGTCTAACCCTATGACCCCCCTCCCTTGGTGTTACCTAACCTAACCCTAAGACCCTCCTTGGTGGTGCCTAACCTTAAGGCCCCCCTGGTGGTGCCTAACCCTATGACCCCCCCTTGGTGTTACTTAACCCTAAGACCCTCCCCAGTGGTGCCTAACCCTAACCCCCCTCCTGGTGGTGCCTAACCCTAAGACCTTCCTGGTGGAGCCTAAACCTAAGACCCCTCTGGTGGTGTATAACCCTAACCACCACCATTCCCCCCTGCACAAATACCCTTACAAAGGCAGAAACAATAACATATTTGATAATGTAATATTTGTACTTACAATTGAAATACTGTAATATGACAAAAACTATAACATTACAAGTTTAAAAATGATAACATATTTCAAAAACTTTAATGTTCTAATGTGGAAAACAATATTTATTGGGTGACCAAATTTATGCTTTGGGTGCCGTATTAACAATATTTGCATAAGCGCCTATGGGGCGACCAAAACGTCCACTAGCCACAGAAGCCCAATTTTTTTGCTTCTCCTTTTAACTATTATATGGGAATTTTAATGTTGCAATTAGAGATGGCCCGAATGGTTCGCTCGGCGTGTAATCCACGCGGATATCAGCTACTCGCGTCCACGGCAGGTAGCGGACACATGGCGTGTTCGACCCACCTCCTATACCTTGGGGCTAAACTTTGACCCTCTACATCACAGTCAGCAGACACATGGCAGCCACTCACCCACCAACCCCCACCCCCCCTATAAAAACGCTGCAGCGTCAGCCATGTTCTCAGTCTGCTGATCTTGCTATAGTGAGAGGAAGGGAGAGACATTTGGAGATAGGAAAAGTGTTAGTTAGGCTGTTGTTAGCTTGCTCCTCGCTCAAAGTTGTTGCTGAAAGCACCCAACAAAAATCTCTTTTGAGAGCTAATATTCTTCTGATCTGTGTGTGTGTGTGTGTGTGTGTGTGTGTGTGTGTGTGTGTGTGTGTGTGTGTGTGTGTGTGTGTGTGTGTGTGTGTGTGTGTGTGTGTGTGTGTGTGTGTGTGTGTGTGTGTGTGTGTGTGTGTGTGTGTGTGTGTGTGTGTGTGTGTGTGTGTGTGTGTGTGTGTGTGTGTGTGTGTGTGTGTGTGTGTGTGTGTGTGCATGACACAGACAGGCATAGATACAGCCCTGTCGCAGCTGGGCCTAGTTGCTGTACTGTGCCAGGCCCACACTCTGTATTACCATTGCCTATCATTTCACTGCATTTGTCATTTAACTTACTAAAGCATAGCTGTTTCTGTGGGAGACACTGCATATACCTAGAGCCCACAGACAGACAGTTGACATGACAGCCAGGCTAGGTGGGATTTGTAGTCCCACACTGTATTACCATTACATATCTTTTCACTGCATTTGTCATTTAACTTACTAAAGCATAGCTGTCTTTGTGGGTGACACTGCATATACCTAGAGCCCACAGGCAGTTGCCAGCCAGGCCAGCTGGGATTTGTAGTCCCACCACTGGCAGCATACTCTATTATACCAGTGCATACCTTTCCTCTGTACCTGTGTGACAGCACACTGTATTATACTAGTGCATAGCTTTCCTCTGTACCTTTGAGACAGCACACTCTATTATACCAGTGCATACCTTTCCTCTGTACCTGTGTGACAGCACACTGTATTATACCAGTGCATACCGTTCCTCTGTACCTGTGAGACAGCACACTCTATTATACCAGTGCATACCTTTCCACTGTACCTGTGTGACAGCACACTCTATTATACCAGTGCATACCTTTCCACTGTATCTATGATTGAACTACTATACCATAGCTCCCACTGCGGGTGACACTGCACACAGCCCACAGAGAGACAGGGACAGTTAGCTATGCTGTTCTTTATTGCTGAAACTACCCCAAAACAAAAACCCTTTTAAGGGCTCATATTCTGTGTGTGTGTGTGTGTGTGTGTGTGTGCGTGTGTGCGTGTGTGTGTGTGTGTGTGCATGTCAGACACTGCATACAGGGCAGACCACAGTCATTGCTGTGATAAACTTGGGGTCATCCAGCCAGCATGCCCTTCAAGGCCTGCTGTTGCCACCACCCAAGTGCCGACATTCCAAATCTCACCTGTGTGGCATTATTTTTGTTTGTGTGCCTCTGATACCAGCAATGCCATCTGCAACCTCTGCCAAAACAAACTGAGTCGTGAAGAAGCCTAACATCCAACTAAGGAGAACTGCTTTGCGAAGGCACCTGATCGCAAAATACAAACACTAATGGTATGCACTAGTGGTGCTCAAATACCCCTTTTTAAAATTCGAGTTTGGTCGAATTCGAATAGTAAATTATTCGAGGTCAGTCGAATATTCGAGTCGAATAAATTTTACTATTCGATTCGACCTCGGACTTCGAGCTCACTATTCGAGTCGGTATTCGAGCTCATTATTCGAGCTGACTATTCGAATTGGCCTTAAATAGCTTCCCAACACTTGTTTTGAGGGTGAATGATGCAAGAAACATCTTTTTTTCCAAGTAACAACAGCAAGTGATTATGTGGGGATGTTCCTTTAAAAAAAAAAAAGGTGAAAAGAGAAGTTGTGTCCAGAATTTTGTTCAGTACTGTATATACTTCTTCTTCTTCTT
>NW_027152349.1:0-175000 GCF_040937935.1 Hyperolius riggenbachi | reverse complement strand
GAAAAGAAGATTTCGACAAGATTTTGACAAGTGTATGTCAAGTGTCATGCAACCGGAAGCCTCAACTAACCAGCAGGGGATGACAGGGTACAGGGTTGTCTTGGGGAGTTTGCAAGGTGTGTGTGTGTGTGTGTGTGTGTGTGTGTGTGTGTGTGTGTGTGTGTGTGTGTGTGTGTGTGTGTGTGTGTGTGTGTGTGTGTGTGTGTGTGTGTGTGTGTGTGTGTGTGTGTGTGTGTGTGTGTGTGTGTGTGTGTGTGTGTGTGTGTGTGTGTGTGTGTGTGTGTGTGTGTGTGTGTGTGTGTGTGTGTGTGTGTGTGTGTGTGTGTGTGTGTGTGTGTGTGTGTGTGTGTGTGTGTGTGTGTGTGTGTGTGTGTGTGTGTGTGTGTGTGTGTGTGATGGCGTAGAGGTTAGTGCTCTCGCCTTGTTGCACTGGGCCCCCGGTTCAAATCCCAGCCAGGTCAACATCTGCAAGGAGTGTGTATGTTCTCCCTGTGTCTGTGTGGGTTTGCTCCCACGCCCCAAAAACATACAGATAAGTGAATTGGCTTCCCCCTAAAATTGGCCCTAGAATATGGTACATACATAGACATAGGAGAATGGCAGGGACTAGATTGTGAGCTCCTCTGTGGGACAGTTGGTGATAAGACAATATACTCTGTACAGCGCTGCGTAATATGTCGGCGCTACATAAATACTTAAAGGGCAACTGAAGTGAGAGGTATACGGAGGCTGCCATATTTATTTCCTTTTAATGAATACCAGTTGCCTGGCAGCCCTGCTGGTCTATTTCGCTGCAGTAGTGTCTGAATAACACCGGAAACAAGCATACAGCTAATCTTGTCAGATCTGATAAGACTATATATAGTGTGTGTGGGTTTTTTTTTTTTTTTAAATGCAGACATTTTCTCTTTCCTCCCCCTGTGCATCTATATGTATTGGTCCAGTGTTATCAGAGCATGCTCTTTTTAATTTTCATATCTAAAGCTCATTCTGTATATTAATATAATTTATGGTGAACTGGAGTATCATCACTTACAAATCAAATTTAGAAAAGCAAAAAAGTAAGTTGAATAATTTGACTGATTTTATATTGTGTGTGTGTGTGTTACTATCTTTATTTGAAAAAGAGAAACCATAATATTGCTATATAATAACATCACATTCTGCACTATCTGTAATGAATGGTGAGCCTCTGCATTCCGTAACCATTACATACCTTCATGTTATCCATGTTATATCTTCCTGCCTCTACTTATGCCAAATACTACAGACAGAACCTGTTGTTATTGTGAACAATCTACATCTCTCTCTCCTCTACCCACTACTACCACAATTGTTTCCACGTCCTGAAAAAATGTAATTGTTCTAGTCCTGAATCACAACAGCACAGCATGTGTGTTCAACAGCCTAGGGACGTATTTCACATTGTGCTTTGCTGTATAGGGTGGGGTCTGCAGCATAACACGTCTGTTCACTTTCTGCTAATGTGATTCTGGCCCCTAATGTAGAGGACTCTCAATGTATTGCTACGGAATGAGTCAGCAGTGGACAGTGTTGGCTGGCTGAGGGTGAGCTGCAGGGAGAACACAGACCTGAGGAAAGGATATTTATGACATGTATACGCTTATTCATGGATACTCCTCAACTACAAGTTTTCTGCTTTCTCCTGTTGTTCAGTAATAAGGAATTCTTACAGTTATAATAAGCATGTTGAGGTGCTATTAAGTCAAAAGAGGCTGGTCTAAGAAGGAGGTACATTAGAGTCACAGTTCCAAAAACTCCTCCTGCACTTCCAGGTCCACGATTTCCTGCCTGAAATACATGAAGAGTTTCAGATTTCAAGGTACAGTTTTTCTGCATGTATTACAATGTACAGAATAAACTTATTCTACCTGCAAGTGAGGACAGTGCTTGAGATTGCTTGCTAGCTTCTGTTTTGTTTTTCCCCTTATTGTAAGTGTTAGATTTCTCCTTGTGCATGTTCAGCATGTCACCCTCTCTCTGGCCATCACAGGTTGTTTATAGACACACCATTACATGATTTCCTCTTTATTGTAAACAAGTGCCCAGAATTCAGAGTATAAGAGCTCATCTGTTCTATAACATGGCAAACTGCTAAGAACATTTGTACAGTGGATGAAGATCTAAACTCTTTTCAAGCTTTATGTTCAAAATTAGTTATTATAATAATACACTTATTGTTTTGATTCACATACATACAATTGTCCTTAGGCCCGGTTCACGCGTACGTACAAAAAGGGCGCCTGGACAAAAAGGGCGCGGGGTGTAAACTCTAAATAATAATTAATCATTAATAGGGTTTATAAATATAGTGTGCTATATTTCGTTTACAAATAATGTTTAACAAAATTATAAATCATTAAATAATGTTTATGAAATCGGAAATTGTGAAAACGTTAATCTTCCCTGTTTCAAAAGTTAAACTTATAATTACGTTTATAAAAAAACCAATAATATATGTTTAATTGTTATAATTGTATATTATTGTGAATAACCGTCATTTATGGTTTGTTCTTATAATAAAATCTGAAAATATTGTTTATAAAGATGATATAAATATAACTACGTTCGTAATAAGTGTTGTAATACATTAGTAATTATTACTAAAATTTTACTAAAACTATACCTAAGCCTACTCTTACATAGAACCCTACCTGTACCTATCCCTAACCCCTAGACTCCCCTGTTGGTGCCTAAACCTAAGACCCCCCTATTGGTGCCTAAACCTAAGACCCCCCTGTTGGTGCCTAAACCTAAGACCCCCCTGTTGGTGCCTAAACCTAAGACCCCCCTGTTGGTGCCTAAACCTAAGACCCCCCTGTTAATGCCTAAACCTAAGACCCCCCTGTTAATGCCTAAACCTAAGACCCCCCTGTTGGTGCCTAAACCTAAGACCCCCCTGTTAATGCCTAAACCTAAGACCCCCCTGTTGGTGCCTAAACCTAAGACCCCCCTGTTGGTGCCTAAACCTAAGACCCCCCTTTATTATGTGGATAATTATGTTTTACTAATTGTGGATTAAAAAAATATTTTGCAATTTACGTTACGTACTGATCGCTTTATTTTGTGAATAATAATGTTTTACAAACAGTAAGGGATAAAACTTTAAATAATGTTTTAATTATTTAAATAAGATAAATATGTTTAGTATTTTCATAAACGTTATTCGGCACGGGTGCATTTTATAAACGTAAATCACCACAAGTTCAGTTATAAATCATTAAACAGCTCCGGGCGCCGTTTGTAAACTTTATTTAGCTCCTGGCGCCGTTTATAAACTTTATTTAGCTCCGGCGCCCTTTTTTCCTACCCGGCGCCCATTAAACGCTATTTATTATGGGAGTGAATGGCGGCGCCCTTTTTGTCCACTAGCGGCATGCGCCCTTTTTTCCCAGCCCCCCGGTTCACACTTGCGTTGGACTGGCAAATGGATCTGTGAAAACGGATCTGATCACCAGTCGATCAGATACGTTTTCATTCT
This sequence comes from Hyperolius riggenbachi, assembly GCF_040937935.1. NCBI lineage: Eukaryota > Metazoa > Chordata > Amphibia > Anura > Hyperoliidae > Hyperolius > Hyperolius riggenbachi. Next base: position 171,498 of record NW_027152349.1, on the reverse strand, counting down.
GTTGCCACTCCGTTTCCGTTCAGCTGCTTCCATTCTGTTTCCCCACAATACCCCCGACCCCCACCCACAAAGTGTGTTTTTCTATTTAGAACGCTCTTTACTAGTGTGAAGAAACGTTCCGTTTTCTCAGCGACCCCAATGCAGAGCTAAAACTTATGTTTTTGTTCCGCTGTGCTCATCGGTCCGGAAAATTTGGTGCTGCAGGAAACTTGCAGTCCATTAATCGAATCGTGCGAAATGGATCTGTTTGAACAGACAATGTGAACGAATCCATAGCATAACAATTGGATCCGTTCCCATCTGTTCTGATCTAGAAATAGACCGGTTTTTAGTGCAAATGTGAACCGGGCCTTAAAGGAGTCATCAGGCAAAAACAGCGTCCCCCTGCTCCTACCCAGGGCTTCCTCCAGCCCCTTGCAGCTGACACGTCCCCCGGCCGCAGCTCCGCTCTCAGCTGTCGACCTGTGGTCCCCGCCGGTGCAGAGGGCGACCTCGAGATAGTCTCTAGTGCGCCACTGTCAAACAAGCCCACGTTGTCCGCAGTGTGCTGCGTAGGCACAGAACTACTGCACCTGCGCCGTACACCACGGACAACGTGGACTTGATTGACAGCAGCGTGGGCGCACTAGAGGAGGTCGCCTTCTGCACCGGCGGGTGACAGTTGGAGGATGCCCCGGGTAAGTAGGGGGGGCACTGTTTTTGCCTGATGACTCCTTTAATGTTTTACAGAGTTCATTCAGCAGATTATGCAACTGTCACTGAACAGGGCTCACAATGTGATGTCCGACTCTCCACCAGCGGTGCTGCTTGTGAATTTTCACCAAAGTCATTTGTGCATCGCAAATGCTAATTTGGATTGAGAGAGATTTTTGTGAAAAATAAGCTTGCATTTTCAAATTTTTGTGAAAACGCAAAAAATCAACATTTTAACGGCACAAATTCACAAAAAAACATGAAAAATAAAAAACTAATTTTTTTAAAGGAATATTCACTCAAATTGAATTTAACATTCTTTTCCCAAAAATGAATGCAAAAAGAATATTGGTATTTTTGCTCATCACTGCCCACCAGATGCCCTTTCTAATGTCCCTATCCTCATCCTTTCCCACCCTAGGTGTCAAACATTGGCATATGTGGCTTGTTTGCTTGCGCTCCAACAACCAATGTTTTGATTAAAGTTGACACTGATCTAAAATAGAGCAGCAAGTTAATAAGATTATGTAATGGTTTTGCATCCTGTATGGTAAGCTGCAAAATCTATTGAAGACAGATGATTAACCAACAGTGTCACATCGAAAATGCTTTTTTCAATTTTGAGAAAATCTTTGGAAAAATACATTGGATTTTCACAACAGGGATAAAAGAAACAATTTTTTTCTTCCCGATGCAAATATTCGTGAAAAAACAAAAGTACGTTTTACAGCGAAAATGTGTGTTTACTGTTTATGCATGCAAATTTGTAAACCATGAAAAAAAAATCACAAACTTATTACAAAATGTTTTCTCATGGCATTTTTGCTCCAAAGACAAATTTTACATTATTTTTGCAAAAATGAATGCAAAAACAATATCTTATTTTCGCTCATCACTGTAAGGCAACTTTCCCTCCAGGACGTTGCGTTTTAGGGGACGTTATGGTCGCATAACGTGCCCCTAACGCAACCCCTGGTGGTGCTGGATGTGGACGTCAGAGTGAGCCGTGTTGTGCAGCTCACTCTGGCATCCGTGATGCGTACTCTTGGACGCATGCAGCATCACGTGGTGCTGCCAGCCAATCGCCGCACAGAGCGGCCGCTCCAGGAAGTAAACACTGCACGTCACACCGTGCAGTGAATATTAATTAGCCATGTGCCTGGCCGCTCTCCACTCTTCCCCCAACATTACTGAGCATGTGCAAGCAGTCTAACGCGGCTTACCCGCGTATAAAGTACTGCATGCAGTACGTTCTCATGACGTGCAGCGTTACAATGTAACGCAACGAGGGCACTGTGAACAGCCCATTGATTTTTCATTGCTGTGCGGTGGGCTGCTCTAACGTGCGCCTGTAACGGCTCACTGTGAAAGCAGCCTTAACCAACATAGAAACAGGATTTTTTAAATACAAGGTTATAATCTTGAATAATTGTTAACCTTGTTCTCTCTTTCTGCATCTACAGTTGTATAATGATCAGATTGCTCTGTTAATAATGACCGCTGAATGCTAAAAATAGGAGGGGAGTCAAGCGTAGCGCTGAAACTATTAATAGTGTGCAGGCAAAGCAGATGCATGTGTGCTGTCTACTTGGAGTTTAGATGTTCTCTCCCTGTGTTCTATTCCCATAAGGCCGTGTCTTTCTCATGCTATCCTGGTTCATCGATCAGGGCCAGTGAGTAACAGGGACATCTGTTTTCCATCTTGGTGTTGGCTGGCTTCTAATTGGATGCCTACTAATCACATGGCCTGACCCAGTCATAGTAACAAACAAAGGAGCTGAGGGCTGGGCCAGCCTTCATCAGAGTGAGATATTGCTAGTGTAGATGTTGTAGTGCTGATGCATGCTGCAGTGTTAGGTTTTTATGTTAAAGGTAATTAAAGAAGGTGCTAGTGGAAATTTGATATTGACTTTTTCAATGCAATGTACTGCCTGCTGTTGTGTGTTAGATTATATCATGTAGACAGTTTAGAGAGATTGGGTATTATCAGTTTCACTGCATTACTTTTTTTTTTTCTTTTTTGTCATCCTGATAAAGAATTGCTAGTCACTTACAGCTAACTGTGATACACACTGATAAATACACACAATTAATGTGTTTTCAAAAGTAATTGTTTCACAGGGTGTGTGTGTGTGTGTGTGTGTGTGTGTGTATACAGTGTGTACAGTGTGTGTGTGTGTGTGTGTGTGTGTGTATACAGTGTGTACAGTGTGTGTGTGTACAGTGTGTGTGTGTGTGTACAGTGTGTACAGTGTGTACAGTGTGTGTGTGTACCATTTTCTGGTTTTAGGCCTTGGCCTAAATCCGGCCCTGGTCACAGAGCCATAAGTCTGTGAGCCCCTTATACACATTTTGTGTTTGCAAACATTGTTTTTTTGTTTTGTTTTGTTTTTAGCGCTATAGCGGGAGAAACTAATACTTGCAGACAAAAATGCACCATTAGGCCTGGTGCACACCAAAACCCGCTAGCAGATCTGCAAAATGCCAGCAGATTTTTAAACGCTTTTTTTTATTTTTATGAGGCGTTTTGCTAGCGCATTGCAGATTGCTGCTGCGGATTTCAGTGTAGTATATTTCATATATTGTTACAGTAAAGCTGTTACTGAACAGTTTCTGTAACAAAACCGCCTGGCAAACCGCTCTGATCTGCTGTTTTTCAGAGCGGTTTGCGTTTTTCCTATACTTAACATTGAGGCAGAAACGCCTCCGCAATCCAAAATCTGCAGCAGCCCGGGATTATACGTTTCTGCAAAACGCCTCCCGCTCTGGTGTACACCAGCCCATTGAAATACATTGACCAAGCGTATCCACAGCCGCAAGCGGATCGAAAAACGCTGCCGAACCGCTCTGGTGTGCACTAAGCCTCTGTGTATACACACACACACACACACCACACACCACACACCACACACCACACACACCACACACACCACACACACCACACACACCACACACACCACACACACCACACACACCACACACACCACACACACCACACACACCACACACACCACACACACCACACACACCACACACACCACACACACCACACACACCACACACACCACACACACCACACACACCACACACACCACACACCACACACCACACACCACACACCACACACCACACACACACACACACACACACTATGCTGGGGATACATGGTATGTTTCTGTACCGTGTATCGACCAGCTAATCCGGCCAGCTGAATCGAGCGGTGATAAGGAAGCGCCGGCGGGGATGAGCGGCAATCGATCCGCGCGGACGAGCGGGGATGCGCTGGCATCGAGCCGCTGGCTCGATCCGGCGCATAAAACGTGCCGTGTATGCCCGGCATTAGAATAAAGCTTAATACACACTTTCAATTATGATTGGCCAATCATTGACCAATTTTACCATCTACATGTAGTATGAAGGTTTCCCTACACAATCTGCCCATAGTATTCAATATCTGTTGACCCTCATACTACATGGAGGTGGTAAAATGTATCAGTGATTGTCCAATCATAATTAAAAGTGTGTACTAGGCTTAAATGTCTGCTGAGTTCTGCTTTTGGTTTGGAGAAAAAGCTCCTGGATGATGATTGTTGTTGCAAGTTAGCAGCTCCACCACTGGTGTACAGATTTATTTGGGATCTATAATTAGTGTGTTGGCTTATGAGAGTAGGAAAGTTATAGAAAGGGTCAATAGTTCATAGTTTTTAGCTTTAGCATACTTCAATGAATGTGTCATTGAGCAGAGACAATGTAACAGTAATAACTTAAAACGTAGATTCAGATATAAAATAAAACTGTGAGATATCTAGTCATTTTTAGGAGTAGAAGGATAGATGCAATTGTTTCTAAACATTTTTTTTTCACCTTGGATGTCCTTTAAAAACATTTACAGCAGCTATCTTGGCTACAGTGAATCCTCAGTCTGTTGCGGCAGAGCAGTCACAAGTGACAGAGATGGCACAAGTACATAAAAAAACAAATAGGCCTGTTGAAATTTCAGATGAGGAAATGGAGAAAGTGTGTGTGTGTGTGTGTTTGTGTGTGTTTGTTTGTTTGTTTGTTTGTTTGTTTGTTTTCAGAGAATATACCACAAGAGATGAACACAGAGGTGAATTTTAGTTCCCAGCTACGTAAACCAACATATTACTGATGGCAATTTATGAACCACCACAGACTAGTTACAAATTGGTCTCGGCAGTAAACCTGTCAGTGCATGATAACTTGTATGAAGGCATGGAAGTGTCAGATATATACTTTTTTTTTTTTTCATAAAAGTTTTTTTTGAAAAAAAGTTTTTCCCTTCTCTGAGGAAGACTACAAGCAACAGTATAAAAGCCCAAAGCTTGATGTGGCCTTCTTGCAGATGGATAAGGATGATGAATTAGCCTTCAAGGACGAATACATACAAATGACTTGTGTTACATTTACAGTTTTTTGCAATAGCTTAAAGGGGTTCTTCCGCGAATGATGAAAAAAATAAAAAGTGATTTATGCATAAACTATTAAATATCCTTCTAAAATAGTGCAAAACGTTTTTCAAAAAAATGAATGCTTTCCTCAATACAACATGTAATATAAACAGTGACAAATGACGGATTGGGAGGCTAATCCATTTGATAGGGGTGTTTTTTTTTTTACTTGCATTTCACAAACAGAAGTCCTGCCTACGTAGTTTTCAGTTGTGTAATCCATTGCTGTTAGGAGTTTCAGTTACAGGGATAACGGCTGATCTCCTATGTATATGCTTCTTGTATTCACTCACAGAGAAAGGAGCCCCCTCCTCCTCCCTGCAGGAACGGCTAAGCGCAGATGCCGGCAACTATTCAGTGACTTCGTCATGTGTTTACATAGTTGCCCAGCAACCAGACCCCATCTGTGCAGAATAGTTTGTATGTTCTCCCAGAGAATCATCTGCTATCAGCTGTAGTGTGTCCCCTTATTGAACTCTTAGTTCTCCTGGCAGAGATAAGATAAGGGGACTGACTCGCTGGGAGAAGATACAAACTATTCTGCACAGCGGCCGGTTCTGGTTGCTGGGCAACTGTAAACACATGACGAACTTAATAGTTGCCGGCATCTGCGCTTAGCTGTTCCTGCAGGGAGGAGAAGGAGGGGGCTCCTTTCTCTGTGAGTGAATACAAGAAGCATATACATAGATCAGCCGTTATCCCTAACTGAAAACTACGTAGGCAGGACTTCTGTTTGTGAAATGCAAGTAAAAAAAAACACCCCTATTAAATGGATTAGCCTCCCAATCCGTCATTCGTCACTGTTTATATTACATGTTGTATTGAGGAAAGCATTCATTTTTTTAAAAAACTTTTTGCACTATTTTAGAAGGATGTTTTTTAGTTTATGCATAAACCACTTTTTATTTTTTTCATCATTCGCAGAAGAACCCCTTTAAAGAGGAACTTCAGCCTAAACAAACATACTTTCATTAAGTTACATTACTTATGTTATTTAAAATAGATAAGTAATATAATCTCTTACCCACCCTGTTTTAAAAGAACAGGCAAATGTTTGATTTCATGATGGCAGCCATCTTTTTGGTTGTAATGAGGTGACAGGGAGTATGATACACAGTTACAACTGTCCTGTGTCCTGATCACCCCTCCCAGTTGCTAAGCAACGTGAATAACAACATAGCGAATCCCATCATGCTCTGCACAGCATCAGGGAAAATGCATTTCTTTGATGGGTGGAGCTTAGATAAAAATACAGCAAAAAATGATGCTTTGGTAAGAAAAACAAAGTTCTGATGCTGTGAAACTGTTAAAGAAACACCAAGCCTTTTCAGGTCTGCTGAGTAGATTTTTAGTCCGGAGGTTCACTTTAACCACTTGCCGACTACCCACAGCCGATGGGCGGCGGCAAAGTGGACGCCGAAAGGTCCGCAATGCGCCCAAGGGCGTTGCGTCCTTTCGGCATGCCGGGGGAGCGATCGCGTCATTGATGACGCGCGCTTCCCCCGGCAACTGGCTCTGCCCACCCGCGACGACAACCCGCCGGCCGTTCGGAAGTGCCGGCGAGTTGTTAACCCCGCGATCGCCTCTACAAAGTGTATAATACACTTTGTAATGTATACAAAGTGTATTATACAGGCTGCCTCCTGCCCTGGTGGTCCCAGTGTTCGAGGGACCACCAGGGCAGGCTGCAGCCACCCTAGTCTGCACCTAAACACACTAATCTGCCCCCCTGCCCCCTGATCGCCCACCCCCCAGACCACTGTTTGCACCCAATCACCCCCCTAATAACCCATCAATCACTCCCTGTCACTATCTGTCAACGCTATTTTTTAAAAAATTCCCTAAACTGCCCCCTGGGGACTCCTGATCACCCCCCACCCCTTAGATTTTCCCCCTCCCCCCCCCTCCCCCCCTGTGTACTGTATGCATCTATCCCCCCTGATCACCTGTCAATCACCCGTCAATCACCCATCAATCACCCCCTGTCACCCCGTCAATCAGCCCCTAACCTGCCCCTTGCGGGCAATCTGATCACCCACCCACACCATTACATCACCCGCAAACCCGCTGTCAAATCACCTCCCAAGTGTATTGTTTACATCTTTTCTCTTCTCTAAACACCCACTAATTACCCATCAATCTCCCATCAATCACCCCCTATCACCACCTGTCACTGTTACCTATCAGATCAGACCCTAATCTGCCCCTTGCGGGCACCCAATCACCCACCCACATGCTCAGATTGCCCTCAGACGCCCCCCCCCCCCCTTATCAATTCGCCAGTGCATTAATTACATCTGTTCTTCCCTGAAATAACCCACTGTTCACCTGTCAATCACCTGCCAATCATCTATCACCCATCAATCACCCCCTGTCACTGCCACCCATCAATCAGCCCCTAACCTGCCCTTGTGGGCAATCTGATCACCCACCCACACCATTAGATCGCCCGCAAACCCGCCGTCAAATCACCTCTCAAGTGTATTGTTTACATCTGTTCTCTTCTCTAAACACCCACTAATTACCCATCAATCACCCCCTATCACCACCTGTCACTGTTATCTATCAGATCAGACCCTAATCTGCCCCTTGCGGGCACCCAATCACCCGCCCACACGCTCAGATTGCCCTCAGACCCCCCCTTATCAATTCGCCAGTGCATTAATTACATCTGTTCTTCCCTGTAATAACCCACTGATCACCTGTCAATCACCCATCAATCACCCCCTGTCACTGCCACCCATCAATCACCCCCTATCACTGCCACCCAGCAATCAGCCCCTAACCTGCCCCTTGCGGGCAATCTGATCACCCACCCACACCAATAGATCGCCCACAGATCTGACGTCAGATCACCTCCCAAGTGCCTTGCATTTGTTCTCTCCTCTAAACACCCACTAATTACCCATCAAGCACCCCCTGTCACCACCTGTCACTGCTACCCATCAGATTAGACCCCTATGTTCCCCTAGGGCACCCAATCACCCGCCCACACCCTCAGACCCCAGCCCTGATCATCTTACCAGTGCATTGCTTGTATCTATTCCCCCCACTAATCACACCTTGAGACACCCATCAATCACCTCCTGTCACCACCTGTCACCCCCTAGCACACCTACCCATCAGATCAGGCCCTAATTTGCCTCGTGTGGGCTGCTGATCACTCGGCCAAACCCTCAGACCCCCTTCCGATCACCTCCCCAGTGCATTGATTGCATCTATTTTCCCCTCTAACCACCCCTTGAGACACCCATCAATCACCACCTGTCACCCCCCTAGCACTCCTATCCATCAGATCAGGCCCAAAACAACCTGTCATCTAAAAGGCCACCCTGCTTATGACCGGTTCCACAAAATTCGCCCCCTCATAGACCACCTGTCATCAAAATTTGCAGATGCTTATACCCCTGAACAGTCATTTTGAGACATTTGGTTTCCAGACTACTCACGGTTTTGGGCCCGTAAAATGCCAGGGCAGTATAGGAACCCCACAAGTGACCCCTTTTTAGAAAAAAGACACCCCAAGGTATTCTGTTAAATGTATGACGAGTTCATAGAAGATTTTATTTTTTTGTCAAAAGTTAGCGGAAATTGATTTTTATAGTTTTTTCACAAAGTGTCATATTCCGCTAACTTGTGACAAAAAATAAAATCTTCTATGAACTCACCATACTCCTAACGGAATACCTTGGGGTGTCTTCTTTCTAAAATGGGGTCACTTGTGGGGTTCCTATACTGCCCTGGCATTTTAGGGGCCCTAAACCGTGAGGAGTAGTCTAGAAAACAAATGCCTCAAAATGACCTGTGAATAGGACGTTGGGCCCCTTAGCCCACCTAGGCTGCAAAAAAGTGTCACACATGTGGTATCGCTGTACTCAGGAGAAGTAGTATAATGTGTTTTGGGGTGTATTTTTACACATACCCATGCTGGGTGGGGGAAATCTCTCTGTAAATGGACAATTGTGTGTAAAAAAAAAAAAATAAAAAAAAAAAATTGTCATTTACAGAGATATTTCTCCCACCCAGCATGGGTATGTGTAAAAATACACCACAAAACACATTATACTACTTCTCCTGAGTACGGCGATACCACATGTGTGGCACTTTTTTGCGCCCTAACTGCGCTAAGGGGCCCAAAGTCCAATGAGTACCTTCAGGATTTCACAGGTCATTTTGCGACATTTGGTTTCAAGACTACTCCTCACGGTTTAGGGCCCCTAAAATGCCAGGGCAGTATAGGAACCCCACAAATGACCCCATTTTAGAAAGAGGACACCCAAAGGTATTCCGTTAGGAGTATGGAGAGTTCATAGAAGATTTTATTTTTTGTCACAAGTTAGCGGAAAATGACACTTTGTGAAAAAAGACAATTAAAATCAATTTCCGCTTACTTGTGACAAAAAATAAAATCTTCTATGAACTCACCATACTCCTAACAGAATACCTTGGGGTGTCTTCTTTCAAAAATGGGGTCATTTGTGGGGTTCCTATACTGCCCTGGCATTTTAGGGGCCCTAAACCGTGAGGAGTAGTCTTGAAACCAAATGTCGCAAAATGACCTGTGAAATCCTAAAGGTACTCATTGGACTTTGGGCCCCTTAGCGCAGTTAGGGTGCAAAAAAGTGCCACACATGTGGTATCGCCGTACTCAGGAGAGGTAGTATGTGTTTTGGGGTGTATTTTCACACGTACCCATGCTGAGTGGGAGAAATATCTCTGTAAATGGACAATTGTGTGTAAAAAAATAAATAAAAAAATTGTCATTTACAGAGAGATTTCTCCCACCCAGCATGGGTATGTGTAAAAGTACACCCCAAAACACATTATACTACTTCTCCTGAGTACGGTAATACCACATGTGTGGCACTTTTTTGCAGCCTAACTGCGTTAAGGGGCCCAAAGTCCAATGAGCACCTTTAGGCTTTACAGGGGTGCTTACAATTTAGCACCCCCCAAAATGCCAGGACAGTAAACACACCCCACAAATGACCCCATTTTGGAAAGTAGACCCTTCAAGGTATTCAGAGAGGAGCATAGTGAGTCCGTGGCAGATTTCATTTTTTTTTTTTGGCGCAAGTTAGAAGAGATGGAAACTTTTTTCCATTTTTTTTTTTCACAAAGTGTCATTTTCCGCTAACTTGTGACAAAAAATAAAATCTTCTATGAACTCACCATGCCTCTCAGTGAATACTTTGGGATGTCTTCTTTACAAAATGGGGTCATTTGGGGGGTATTTATACTATCCTGGAATTTTAGCACCTCATGAAACATGACAGGTGCTCAGAAAAGTCAGTGATGCTCCAAAATGGGAAAATTCACTTTTGGCACCATAGTTTGTAAACGCTATAACTTTTACCCAATCCAATAAATATACACTGAATGTTTTTTTTTTTTATCAAAGACATGTAGCAGAATAACTTTTGTGCTCAAATGTATAGGAAATTTTACTTTATTTGAAAAATGTCAGCACAGAAAGTTAAAAAAGTCATGTTTTTGACAAAATTCATGTCTTTTTTTTTTATGAATATAATAAAAACTAAAATTTGCAGCAGCAATCAAATAGCACCAAAAGAAAGCTGTATTAGTGACAAGAAAAGGAGGTAAAATTCATTTAGGTGGTAGGTTGTATGACTGAGCAATAAACCGTGAAAGCTGCAGTGGTCTGAATGGAGAAAAAGGCTCTGGTCCTTAAGGGGTAAAAAGACTGTGGTCCTCAAGTGGTTAAGCACAATTTTCAAAAAAATGTAAAATTTTTCAAAACATTTCACACAATTTTCACAACACCACACACAAGTAGCACAACTCCTCAGATTATGTGCAAAATGGACCACGTTAGTCAAAACTGTGCACTTTCTTGCCAAAACCTTATTTTCTTGTCAAACAGATAAACATGTCATCCTATGAGCAGTTTCTGTTTAAATCATTTAAACACTCCAGTGTTTAACTTAAAACACTGTTAGCATTTCCATAGAGAAAGTGTAAAAATACATTCTTCAACACTACATGGTACAAGTTATTCAGACCAATGAAAATTGTTATTGCTTTTCATCTATTCAAATCCGTTTGTAACAATTTACGTAAAAAAAAAAAAAAATGCAGTTAGCAAAAACTTTTTACAATTATCATACTGTATTTGCTGAATATACCTTTGTACTCTTAGGCTAATTGTAAAAACATAAATAATGCAGTTCAGGGCTGCAATATAAACTCACGGAAGATAGAAAATAAATATATATATATATATATATATATATATATATATATATATATATATATTACTAAAGGTGGCCATAGACCTGGCAATTATCGAAAGATTCCACATTGGCGCAATTTTATCTCTAATTGAATCTGATTAGAGATAAATTTGTCTATTCATTGAAGCTGCCCATACACTACAGACCGATTCCGTGTCTGTACCACTGCTGCCCCCAATGTATAAATGTAACCACCTTTTTCACTCCCAGGATACTGTAGTTATAAATATGCCTTTTTCTTGTGAAGCAGAAAAAATGCATGCAAAAATGTATGCATTTTTATGTGCACATTTTACAGCAGTTTGATATACATTTATTGTATAAATGCATGAGCATAGACATTTCCTTACTGTAATTTTTACGATGTATTTTTTTTTCCTTTTTTCATCATTTTTCACGGTAGATCCAAGTTTCTTTGCAGATTGCCTCCCCCCCCCCCCCTCCTCTTTCTCCTTCTACTGCTGACCCAAACATGTACAGTATGTTACAGTAGAGAGAAGCCAGAGGACTAAAGCTAGATACACACATCAGATAAAAGTCTTTGAAAAATGAAAAAAAGGATGAAGACTGGCACCATCCAGACCCAGTAAATATAGCTCAATGAATTTATTAGACAGACATCATGACACAGTGAACAACGTTTCGGAGGTCAATCTTCCTTTTTCAAGTTCCTGTCAGTGTCTAAAATAACATCATGTTACAAACCCTTTATATACTAGCTACCACGCATAATTAACCAATCACACTGAAATAGTCACCTCTGGCGACCAATCCCCTTACGTCTCGCTCAAGTGGACCTGATGGGGAACTCCTGTATGCGCATACAGCGTGCGCACAAACTTTCAAACTCACCAGACAGCGGGGCGGGGCGGCACGGCGCAGCCAACATCCACACAGGGAGACTCGCCACGATGACATAATCATCAGCACATGCCCCTACCCGAGGCGGACCTGATGGGGAACTAGAGGCTCCCACAGCGGCCACAAGGACCGCCCATAGGTCGAACATGGCGCTAACATGCTGGGCGTGAATCGCCCCCATGTGCATTATAATACGCATCATGGACGGAGGTAGGCCTTCCGCCCCGCAGTCTGGGCAAGAACCCGCTCTACGCAGGTGTCAGCGGCTCAGAAATCTACAATAGAAAGTGGGACATCTAGTGTTAGAAAACAATACCACACATATGTAAACATCGAGGAGAACTGTCATAAATCACATTAGTGGTAGAAATAACACTAACTAGCAAATACAATGTACAAACTAAACAGCTAGGACTATAAAATCAACAGTTGTTAGTACAATCAAGATTTAGCCAATAGAATAATCCTAGAAAGGGGACAAAAAATTATGATATAACATCATAAAAAGGGGGTCATATCATATTCCCTATTCATGCCCCTTGGTTCAATTGTATCTAATCTACGTATCCAATATGCCTCACGATACAGCAATTTCTGAATTCTATTGCCACCTCTCCTCCCACATTTGACCTGTTCAATAATTTGGAACCTCAATTGGCTAGTAGTGTGGCCTACAGTTGCAAAATGTGATGGTACTGGTAGTTCTACTTTTTTAGTCCTAATAGTGCTTTTATGAGCAGTCAATCTATCTTTCATTCTCTGTGTGGTCTGGCCTATGTATAATAGGCCACAAGGACATTTTAACAGATATATCACGAATCTGGAATTACAGTCAAATTGGCCATTAATATTAAAACTTGTACTATTGTGTGGGTGTACAAAATTATTACCTTTGATCACACTATTACAATGTACACATCCCAAACATGGATAGGTGCCATCGGGTCTTCTAGAGGTAGTCAATGAAATCACAGACCAATCTTACCACCCTTCATGTAGTATGAGAGCATATCTACACAGTCTATTCTATTGAGCTGAACTCCCCATAAGATAAAAATCTTAGCAACATGCTGTACACAAAGATGCTGCACACATGCAAAATATCAGTATCTGCAAAAGATCAGTTCCTGCAAATTGCATTCATCATCTATGATATCTGCAGATCTCATACACACCTTGTTTACAGTAACGGACATTCAACTGCAGATCAGAACCACCAGGAGGGATTTTCAGATCTGCAGATGATTGTCTGATCTGCAGATGAATGTCTGTGTGTATGGGATCTGCAGATATCAATCATAGACTATGAATGCAATTTGCAGGAACTGATCTTTTGCATGTGTACCGCATCTTTGTGTACAACATCTTGCACAGATTTTTATCTGATGGGGAGTTCAGCTCAATAGAATAGACTGTGTAGGTATGGCTCTCATACTACATGGTAGGGGGTAAAATTGGTCTGTGATCTTTCATTTCCCATATCTGATGTGTGTACCCACCTTTACAGAAAAGACCTGGGTGGCAATGGGTTTCTTCAAAATCTAAAAATCCAGTTGCAATTGGACAACCACCCAGTGTGAGTATCATCGATTTATGTGAAGTATTCACAAAAGGTTCCTACACACACTACTACACTGCTGACAGAAGATAGGTTCCTCACCTGTTCTCTTGATGAAATGTGCGAACTACTGATGCCACTGTATACCTACTTAGGTTAGGCTGAACTCTTAACCCAGCCTCCCTCATTGTAAGTCCATGGTTTATTACATGGTCCACAAGCATAGCAGGAATTTCATTCAAAATATTTTGTTGCCTTCTTTGTCCACGTCTTATGCCTCCTCCGGGTCTTCCTCTCCCTCTTCCTCTTCTTCTGCCTCCACCTCCACCTTGTTCTGTCTGAATGCTTCCTCCCATCTGCACTCTCCCTCTTGCTCTGACACTATCCATTTGTGTTGAAGATAGGCATCTTGTTGCCTTTTTATAATGCTTAAAAACCTGATTGGTGTGTGCATAATTATGCACTTGTGTGTGTGCACACCTGGTGACTGTGTTTAACCAATTGGCTCATGTGAGTGTTCATTTGAGAGCCTTTGCTTTGATATTGGAAGGAAGTGTCTATATGAATGATTGTTGAGTCAAATGTACCGTATATAATCGCAAATAAGCCGACCCCCCAACTTTTACCTGAAAAAACAGGGAAAAAGGATTGACCCCCATTTAAGCCGGGGGTAGGAAATGCTGGATTGGTGCAGGCCGCGTGATCCCCCCAGTGTGTCCCAGTATAGCTAGTATAGTGCCCAGTATGGGTAGGTAGTGTCTCAGTATAGCTAGTAAAGTGCCCAGTATAGCTAGTATAGTGCCCAGTATGGGTAGGTAGTGCCCCAGTATAGCTAGTATAGTGCCCAGTACAGCCAGTATAGTGCCCAGTATAGCCAGTATAGTGCCCAGTATAGCCAGTATAGTGCCCAGTAAGTATAGTGCCCAGTATAGCCAGTATAGTGCCCAGTATAGCCAGTATAGTGCCCAGTATAGCGCCCCCCCCTCCTCCTTATCCCCCCCCACGGCCCCCGCTGCTATTACCTGTTTAGCCAGCGGCCGCTTCCTCTAATCCCGGTTCCCCTCTCCATCAAGCGTATAAGTGTATCACAGCAGCGCACCCGGCGCTGCTGCTGTGACGAGGCAGGAGGCAGGAAAGAGAGCGGCTTCCTGTAGCAGCGATGTGTATCGCCGTTACCAGGGGAACCGCTTTTTCCTGCCTCGTCACAGCAGCAGCACCGGGCGGCGTGGACCACGGACCACCACCCACCACCCAAGACTCGCATACAAGCCGACCCCCCAACTTTTGGCCCCCTTTTTGGGGGTTAAAAATTTGGCTTGTATGCGAGTATATATACGGTACACAAATTGTGTTTAGTGTTTTGAAAATCACTGTGTGTAGAGTTTTGCAAAAAGTGTGAAGCTGACAATGTGCTTATAGTTGTGCCTATTTGAGAATGTATTTTGCTCTTTGAGTGTTGGGTTCTATAAATTGTGGGAAAGTTGTAATTTTAGTATGTAAGCATTCAAAAAAAAACTGTAAGAGACACAAACAAAGTTGTGTTCATGTACAAAATACACAATTTTTTTTATTGCATATTTTTGTTATAAAAAGTTAAACACTTTATAGGCCCATTGAAAACCACAAAAAATAGGTGTGTGTGTGTGTGTGTGTATATGTGTATGTGCATGTCCAAATCCAGAGTAATTCAAAAGTCGGGAAAAACATTACCAGGATTCAAAACCCTGCAAATCAAACAAAACTTACAGTGTGGACCAAGTTGGGGAGGGTTGGTCTACTTTCTTCTGCAGTGGTAGAAGATTACCGAACCCCATTTATTGAACTTCTAATAGAGAAAGAATATCATATTGTATTTCAAACAAAACCCGCAAATAGATTTTAAATCATAATTAGATTCATTTGGTCTCAACATTAGGACACTCTTCTGTTAACTGTGGAAGACATGAAGGAAAGGAAAGTAGTCTCACTAGTGCTGATAGACCAAATACATCAAGAATTTTACTCCAAAATATTTTTGGGGACAAAAGCCATCAGTGACTTTTTGATAAACACTCAACCTGAAACAGTTAAATCCTTATATTGGATACAAAAAAAAATCTAAATGGAGGCAATATATTCAATAAAAAAAAATCTGTTGATACCAAATGGATACATGGTCCACATAGACCTAAAACATGCATATTGGTAAATCCCAAAAGAAACCAAATCACAAACATTTCTAAGATTTGCGGTTGAGATGTGCACAGAAATCCATCATGGGAAGTTCCGTTGTCTTCCTTTTGGGGCAACATTAACACACCAAGAGCTCAATTCACTAAAGCGTGATAACTGCTATCACAGCAGTTGTCACGCGATCTGCCGCGCATGGCGCTTTGCGTGCAAAGCATTACTCCGTGTGATAAACAAAGGTTTGCGTACGATCACTCACTTGAAACAAGTGAGTGATTGTGAGTAGACCTTCGTTTTTCACATGGAGAAATGCTTTGCACGTGTGGAAGATCGCGTGATAACTGCTGTGATAGCAGTTATCGCGCTTTAGTGAATCGAGCCCCAAGAGTGTTTACAAAGGTGATGAGAGAATGAGTAGCTTTGTTACACAGTAAAGAGGTGCTAGTAATACTGCCTTAGTTGGACAATTTATGAGTAATAGCAAAGAAGTCCGAGAAAAATTGTGACCATCAAAAAAAGATCATAATCCAGGACTTGAAGGTAGTGGGCTAGATTCCGAGCAAAGAGAAATCACCACTTCAGTCGCATCATTGCACAAAGTTCCCGGCTGGGATTTCTGAAAAATTCAACCAATAGGAAATTCTTCTTCCTGCCAGATTAAAGGTCAGAAAATACTTGTATGAGCCAGAAAGTTTATTATCTTGACTAGATGAACTTTCACAAGCTTGGAAGTCAAGAGCTAGTGTGTGCATTCGGAGCAGTGCTTTTCAGTGCTGCTAGATTTGGGCGCAGCCGGCGCCTCCATAGACTTCAATAGGAATCATTCCTATTGAAGTGCTCAGTGAGTAACATCGGCTCTGTCAGAAGACAGAGCCGAAGTTGCTTAAAAACATAATAATTCGGCCTCCAGCAATCGCTGGAAGCCGAATTATTTCATTCCCCTACTATCCATGTCGGCCTGGAGGGGGAATAGTAATTAAATCGGCCCGGACTTGTGCAGAAAGCAGGATCAGCTATATAACTCTGTATCCTGCGCCCAAGTCTACCGGCGCTGATTTCAAATGTACGCTGTGCATTCCCTCCAGGGAATCTAATGTCATTAATGCTACCAAAGTTGGTGAGATCAAATTGCTTGATGATACTGATGGCACCAAACTGGCTTAAAAAGTAATGGTATTATCTCCTATTAGTACTGTTGGTGGATCAACCCTGGTGAATTCATAAGATAGCTTATGTCGATGGTTCCTGTGATGGTAACAAAACAACCCCTGGTTCATCTAAAAGACAAAAGGAGACCAGGAGCCAGGGGCGTTGCTAGCATCCTAGGAGATCGGGGGCACCCATGGGCACCATGTCGTAAGGCGCATGCGCCGCAGCAAAAATAAATAAATGGGTGTGGTCATGTGTGGAGTGGGCGTGGTCATGGGTGGAGCCAAATGTACATAAACATAGCAGCTGTGTAACTTAAAGATAATGGGCCTACCCAGCAAAATGTTGGATATACTACTGTACATACTAGGGTTAGAAATGAATGGCACACTGATGGTAAAAATGAACAGCACACACTACAGCAAGTTTGCTATCAGTTTAGGTCCAGAGTAAGGGCTAGTCCACACTAGGTCCGGAAACGTATCCGTGGCTGCGTTTTTCAGCCCTGATGAAAAACGGAGTCCCGGATACTAATGTTAAAAATAGCAGCCGTCCTCACCCAAGAAAAAAAACTGATCCATGTGCAGGGACCCGCTCTCAAAACCTGAATGGAAGGTCCGGATCTGCTGCATTTTCACGCAACGGATCAGGACCCTGATACCTGCAGGGGTAGTGAAAAGCAATGAGAAAACGCAACTCCATCTCCACAGGCAAAATAGCAGCAAAAACGGATGAAAAAACGGATAGCCTGAACTTTATTATTGGCCCAAAAAATCCTCCCACTATCTTTCTAATGACAGAGTTTTCTGTCCGTGTTTTGGGGTAAAAAACTGAACGGAAACTGATGCAAAACTGATGCACTTTTTATGAAAACTGATCAGTTTGCAGTCTGGTGGTACTTCCCCTGATCCCGGACTGCAGTTGTGCAGGGACGGATCTAGGGGGGGGGGGCAAGCGGGTCTCTTGCCCCAGGCGCAGTTTGTTGAATTCTTAAAAAGGCGGTAAAATTTGGATGGGGAATCGCAGTTTAGGCGCCAAAACCTGACCTTGCCCCAGGCGCAACTTGGTCTAGATCCGTTCCTGCAGTTGTGCCTAGTGTGGGCCTAGCTAGCCTAATAGCTAATACTGTACATACGGGAGGTAGCAGGGATCAGCATACACTGCAGCTAGTTTACTAGCAGTATAAACATAGAGTAACTGCTTACACTGCACATAGTGGAGGTAGCAGGGATCAGCCCACACTTCAGCGAGTTTACTATCAGTACAGACACAGAGTAACAGCTTATACTGTACATACTGGGGTAGCCAAGATCAGCACACACTGCAGTTAATTTACTATCAGTACAGGCGCAGAGTAACAGCTTTTACTGCACATACTGGAGGCAGCAGAGATCAGCACACGCTGCAGCTAGTTTACAACCAGTACAGGCGCAGAGTAACAGCTTATACTGTACATACTGGAAAAATCTATTAACCCTTTGCACTCTCGCATGCAAATGTTCAAACAAATGCATTCACAGATTCACTCATCCAGGCACAACTGTTATCCCTACAGCTAAGATAAAAGCCGGGGTTTTAGTTCACAGAAGAATGCATTCTTATGCTTAGTCACCTATACTGCGCAGAAGTACCCAGGTAAACATAGGTGCACATGGACACATAACGTTAGCTCCCTTGTGCAATTGGTAAGATGCACCATCTGTCCCAGGAGAGGACGTCAGGATGTGTGCTCCTAATCCATTAATAGGTTTAATGCAATGAATGTGTTTGCATGTCTGCACTATGCATGTTACAGGGCCAGAGTTAGGACACCTATGTTTACCTGGGTACTTCTGCGCAGTATAGGTGACTAAGCATAAGAATGCATTCTTCTGTGAACTAAAACCCCGGCTTTTAACTTAGCTATAGGGATAACAGTTGTGCCTGGATGAGTGAATCTGTGAATGCATTTGTTTGAACATTTGCATGCGAGAGTGTGAAGGGTTAATAGATTTTTGCTGTTTTCTAGCCACACCCCCTTCAGCACCTCCCTTTCCATAATAACTTATTTAATGTCCTAACTAGAGGTGATGTGCCTGGATATATGTATTTTTTACTGCACATACTGGAGGCAGCAGATATCAGCACACACTGCAGCTAGTTTACTATCAGTACAGGCACAGAGTAACAGCTTATACTGTACATACTGGAGGCAGCAGAGATCAGCACACACTGCAGCTAGTTTACAACCAGTACAGGCGCAGAGTAACAGCTTATACTGTACATACTGGGGGTAGCAGAGATCAGCACACGCTGCAGCTAGTTTACAACCAGTACAGGCGCAGAGTAACAGCTTATACTGTACATACTGGAGGCAGCAGAGATCAGCAAACACTGATGCTAGTTTACTATCAGTACAGGCACAGAGTAACAGCGTATACTGTACATATTGGAGGCAGCAGAGATCAGCACACACAGCAGCTAGTTTACTGTCAGTACAGGCACAGAGTAAAAGCTTATACCGCACATACAGAACTTCGGATCAAAATTTTGCAGCTAGTAATATCAGTGAAATTATCAATTTTGTCACAATACATTTTAACCCATTCTATGCAACTTCCTTCAATCTATTATTTAAACTTAACAATTTTTTTTCTGCCCTGTAGGATAAAAAAAACTCCATAGTTTAACTAAAGAATGAACACTGTAAAATTCTGTTGTATGGAGGGAGGGACAAGCAAACACCCCCACAGCAAGGAATACATTAAAATGATAGTCAAGCATGAGTGTTAGAACTAGCCCAGTTGTTGGAGGATAGCTCAGTGACATTGGGGTACGCATGTACTCACTAGTTTTTTACCTAACACCATCAAACAAGTTAAAGCACATGTAGCTTTAACAAGGGCTACATCGATACTTTTCATGGGGCAGATACGATTCAGAAAGGTAAATACTTACCTGCCTTGATTACCTTGAGTAATAAGCTATTGTAATGGCAAGCTTGTAGCCATTGGCTAATTCTAGTGGCAGGCTGGTAGTGAATGGTCGATGCTAGTGGTAGGCTGGTATTGATCTGTCGATTCACGTGACAGGCTCGCGGTGATCAGTAGATTCTAGTAGAAGGTAGGTAGTGATAAATAGATTTTAGTGGTAAGTAATTAGTGATAGTTAGACAGGCAGCAGGAGACAAATGACAGTAGTAAGTAGATTAGGACAAGTAGTGGGTGACAGACATGCAATAGGTGCTAGGGAGCAGTAAAAGCTAAATTACATAGGGTGCCAAGTTACAGTGGGAGAAAAATAGAATAGGACATATGGTACACTAAAGCTGGGATTAAATTGTGATCTCCTCCAAGGACAGTAAGTGACATGAATATGTACTTTGTAATGTGCTGCAGGAGGGGGTCAGTGCTAATACAAATACATACTAACAATATGGGATGACTTAGACTATGACCATGGTAGGATTAGATTGTGAGCTCCTCAGAGGACAGTCAGTGACATGACTATGTACTCTGTAAAGTGTTGCAGAATATGTCAGTGCTATATAAATACATACTAATATGGTAGGACATTAGACTATGGTAGGATTAGATTGTGAGCTCCTCTGAGAACAGTCAGTGGCATGACTATGTACTCTGTAAAGTGCTGCAGGAGATGTCAGTACTATATAAATAATAATAATAATAATAATATTGTAGACAGTGACATGACTATGTACTCTGTAGAACAGACAGTGCTATATGTGGGGCACACACACACACACACACACACACACACACACACACACACACACACACACACACACACCTAAGGGACACACACACCTAAGGGACACACACACACGCACACACCTAAGGGACACACACACACCTAAGGGACACACACACACACACACACACACTCACACACCTAAGGGACACACACACACACACACACACACCTAAGGGACACACACACACACACACACACACACACCTAAGGGACACACACACACACACACACACACACACACACACACACACACACACACACCTAAGGGACACACACACACCTAAGGGACACACACACACACACCTAAGGGACACACACACACCTAAGGGACACACACACACCTAAGGGACACACACGGCAAAGAGAAAGAACAACTATGGGAGACACACACCTACTTATGCTGGATACACACAATGTGATTTTCCGCTCCATCACCAGGTCGATCGATTATTTCCGACATGTCAGATCGGGTCTTGATCAATACAGCCGTTGATTTACTCATGTTAAGTATACAAAATTGACAGTTGTATCGATAAACACGATCAAACATGTCGGAAATAATTGTTCCCGCCGATCGAGCGGGAAATCATAACATGTGTACCCAGCATAACGAGGGCACACAGAACAGCTATGGGAGACACACACACCTATTAAGGGGGGGGGGGGGGGCGCACACAGAACAACTATGGGAGACACACACCTACTAAGGGGGGGAACACACACAACTATAGAGGCGCGCGCACACACACACACACACACACACACACACACACACACACACACACACACACACACACACACACACACACACACACCTACAATCGGGGGCATGCACACAGAACAACTATAGAGGGACACACACACACACACCTTCAAAGGGGGACATGCACACAGAACTATGGGAGACTGACACCTACTAAGGGGGGCATGCACACAGAACTATGGGAGACTGACACTTACTAAGGGGGGCACGCACACAGAACTATGGGAGACTGACACCTACTAAGGGGGGAACGCACACAGAAAAACTATGGGAGACACACACCTACTAAGGAGGGGAACGCACACAGAACAACTATGGGAGACACACACCTACTAAGGAGGGGAACGCACACAGAACAACTATGGGAGACACACACCTACTAAGGGGGGAACGCACACAGAAAAACTATTGGAGACACACACCTACTAAGGAGGGGGAACGCACACAGAACAACTATAGAGGCGCACACACACACACCTACAAATGGGGGCATGCACACAGAACAACTATGGGAGACACACACACTGAACAAGTATGACACACACACATACACACACCTACTAAGGGGGGGCACGCACACACTAACACACAGACACAGCGAAAGAGGGAGAAACATCACATCACACATACACCTCCTTTCCCATCACTTACCCGCACTGGCTTTTATCCTCCATGATGGCTCCCAGCTGGCTCTGGCCGTGAGTCTGTTCCTCTCCTTGTTCTCCCCCTCCTTGTCCGATGCAGCTCCTCTGCACCTGTAAATGTTCTCTCCCAGCGGCATGCTTTTGATTTGCTCCCCAGCAGTATTGTGCGCTATTCAAACACTGCTGGGGGGCGATGCTACAGCGGCAGCATCAGCAGCAAGCGACAGGGCAAAGAGGCAGAGAGGTTCTCACTATGCCTACCCTGGCTGCTGCGCTGCATAGAGAGGTGGCAGAGAGCAGTGGTGCCATAGTAACAGACGTTGCTGATTCAGTTAGGGGCAGCACGATGGGCACTATATTGCCCTGAGGTTCGTGGCACAGTGGGCGGGATCCGGGGCACGTGCTTCCGATCTTTTGCCCTAACGACGCCCCTGCCAGGAGCCCAATGGTGCAGAAATGTGTAGGATTCAGAAAGGCAAATTGCTAAGGATGTGTATATACTCGCAAATGTGGGTGCAAATCCTTGCAACTAACATCAGAGCAGGTGGGAAATTAACCGTCCGAGGTCTGTGACAGAAACTGGGTGGTCGTACTCCGGAAGTTCTTTAGGATAACTAAAAACTATCACCTCTAAAAGAGGTATGACAAGACACTTAAAACAGGGGTGGAGGCGCCCAATGCATTAAAGATAGGCTAATAAGCTGTTAACCTTATAAACAGAGGTAAGATTACCTCTGTTTATAAGGTTAACAGCTTATTAGTCTATCTTTTATGCATTGGGCGCCTCCACCCCTGTTTTAAGTGTCTGGTGAATTCATGTTTCAGAAGATATGATTCTGGTCCAGGGCATCCAGTGATTCAAACAAACAAAAGGATTACAGCTTGGCTACTGAAAGGTCAGACCTTGAATCTAAGGAGCTGTCTCAAAGAGTGATAGATAGTGTCATAGCAATAGAGCGTGCAGAGTTGTGACCACATCGGGGCCCACCCTCGACCACAGTATTAGCTCTTTATTGGTCCTATGCTGGAAATGATGACTTCTATAGATACTTTGAATAGTGGTAATCATTAACAAACTGTTTCCTATGCCCTTCTTGCACTTTTGACACAGAGGTTGTCCTTGGCAGGTTTTGATGAGCCGTATAAACTATGTATAGAGAGTGCTTGGGGGGGCCCCAATGTAAAACTTAAACTGGGGCCCACAGCTTCTTAGCTACGTCACTGGTTTTAGATACTCCGTTAAAGAAGAAAAGCAATATGAGATTAATTTACCAGGAGTACAGGAAAATGTTTAATTTACGGTTTACAGAGTGTACGCTTCAGTCTACAGAAATTAGTACAATTTTAGAATTTTTACAAGAAGGGGTAGAGAAAGGCTTGAATTTAAGTACAATTAAAGTACAAAACTCAGCCGTCAGCTTCTTTTAGATAACAAATTGGCCATGGATCCATCGACAGTATATTTTTGTTAAATCCATAGAAACATCAGGGTGAGCCATCAATCAACTCACCCTGCACCCAACTGACTGGGTGGCATTCTAATATGTACGCATGGGACAGGGCAACATAGGGCTGCCACTTCCTTAAAGAGAACCCGAGGTGTGTTTAAAGAATGTTATCTGCATACAGAGGCTGGGTCTGCCTATACAGCAAGCAGACAAAGATAGCAGGAAAGCTGGCACTGCTGCAAGTGTTCAATTTATTGTAGCAAAGATGAGGTGCAAACGTGCAGCATCTTGCAAAAAGCAAAAAAATAGCATGAAAAAACAGCCTCCGTGGTTGCAGCCTCCGTAGAAGCGCTGTATAGCGCGAAACGGCCGTCAGGCATCCTGTGCCCAGCACCCACCATCCTCCACGCCTCTTCTCACCAGGGTATGTGTTTTTTCATGCTATACTTTTTGCAAGATGCTGCACGTTTGCACCTCATCTTTGCTACAATAAATTGAACACTTGCAGCAGTGCCAGCTTCCCTGCTATCTTTGTCTGCTTGCCATTTGATGTTGTTGCTTGAGCACGCTGAAGAGGTTTAAAGAAGAGGTGTATGTGTAGTCCTCCTGTGCAAACTGCCTGTTGCCGCAGCTGATGTGTGCATGCCATTTTACTGTAGTGCCAACCATCTGCTTTTCTATGAATCTACTGCCTATACAGCCCAGCCTCTGTTGCTATCCCAAACCCCACTAAGGTCCCCCTGCACTCTGCAATCCCTCATAAATCACAGCCATTCTGTGAGGCTGTGTTTACATCTGTAGTGTCAGTCTCAGCTGCTCCCCCGCCTCCTGCATAGCTCCGGTCCCTGCCCCCGTCCCTTCCCTCCAATCAGCAGGGAGGGAAGGGATGCAGGCGGGGACTGGAGTTCTGCAGGAGGCGGGGAGAGCAGCAGACTGACACTATAGAGATAAACACAGCCAGCTCTGACAAGCTGTTTGTCAGCAGCGTGGCTGTGATTTATGAGGGATTGCAGAGTGCAGGGGGACCTTAGGGGGGTTTGGGATAGCAACAGAGGCTGGGCTGTATAGGCAGATCCAGCCTCTGTATGCAGATAATATTCTTCAAACCCACCTCGGGTTCTCTTTAAGGGCAACCTGGGCAATTGCCAAGGGCCCCAGAGCCATCTGAAAGAGGACACAGAAATCACATACTACACACATATATCTATCTATATCTACACACATTCACATGCACACTCACACTCATTCACTCACTCCACATGCACCCTTCACACACAATACATACTATACAGACAACACACACACACACACACCACACACACACATTACACATTAGGCTTTTCAAAGACCTAGGGAAAGCTTATCATACTGGGCACTGCGCCATGTGCAGAAGGCGGGGCCAGCTAGGACTGCAGTGACTATTAATGAAGAGGCACACACTAGCAGCTCTCTTATAGTGTGTCAGCAGCAGAGAGTGAGATAATTATTTTATCTGCAGGCATGTGACTACTTCATTTACTTAACCGGGGTGCACAATGACTATTACATTTTGGTATCTGGGGAACTCAGCTGCTTAATTATGGTATCTGGGACCACAAAGCTGTCTGAAACATTGGTATGGCCTGCAGATAAAAGAAAAAATTCCTGTGTGGCAGTATAATAAGGGATGGTCGTAGTCAGCCAACCTCGCTACGCTGGAACTACGCGTAGTTTTACGCAATTATGCTTCACCAAACTACAGCTTTGAAAATTTAATATTCGCTTACTAAGCATTTCGTAGACTACGTGTTAAAATATGCATTTACGCGTAGTGTATGCGGACGCTTATGCCTTAATGCTGAAAAATTGCAGCATTAAAGGGACTCCGAGCTCAGAGTAAAAATACGGTGGCCGGCGTGTGACGTCATTCGTGGCGTATATGGAAGGAGAAGGCACGACACTCGCCAGTGTCGCCCGGGGGACCGGCCTGCCGCGCTATGCGGACAGCCGCCGGGAGAAGAGCCAGGAGGCCGGCGTGGGACGTCCCGACCAGGGCTGGGATGAAGAAAGCCCCGGGTAAGTTCAAATTTTATTTTTACTCTGAGCTCGGAGTCACTTTAATTCCTCTTTGAATGTTCCTAACAAGAACTCTTCTATGCGTACATTGTAAGTATACAATCGTACGCGGAAAATTAGACGTGAGTAACGCATTCTTCGTTTACTTCGCAATACACATGTTAACTACGCATACCGGGCGTAAGCTACGCGTAGCGGTACTTTGCTACACGTAAATTCGTAAGCGTAGTTTTGAAACTTCGCCTACGAACTACGATGCGTAAATTCGCACTGGTGTAGTTTCTGCTCATCCCTGAGTATAATGAATTGCCTATGTGGCAGTATAATGAATTGCAATCCCCCATTGCCCCTTGGACCGAGATCTTTCAACTTGCTTGAGCACCCTTTCAACTGATGAACTGGGAGGCTGGAAATTCATTGCCCTTCCTGGGGCCCTGTTTGGTCTTAATCTGGCTCTAACTGCAGCCAAGGGAGAGATCAATAAAGCTGCTGTGTTGCCCCTTCTCAGCCTGTTAATTGCTGCTATGCAGAACATTGGGCTCCCAGTCCCAATGTGGTCCTTTGCTGTACTGGCCCATTGCAGCCGTTGTACAATCTCCCCTCCATTAAGTGGACCGTAACAGAACCGACCATTATGGAGGTGAACGGAGCCTACGTTAATCAATAGGATCCATTCACATCACTCCACTTCAATCAGTCTGTTCCACCGAATGGACTGCAAGTTTGGGTCTACAGCAGTTTTTCCAGACTGGCAGATGCGTTGCATTGACTGCGCGCTAATGGAACAGAGAGTCATGGATGGAAAAATGATGCCTTAAAAGACTGATCCATTCCACTGATCAGTTTTCCATCTGTGCCAGTGTTTTTCATACTGTAATAGATTATTGCTGGGTATATTTTTTTTTTCTAGTCCTGTCCCGCAGTGGGCCCCACCAGCTAGTGATTGAGCCGTGCATGCTCCCCCAAACATGTGAAGCTGGAGCTGCCACTGTAGATGATGTGTCTGTCCCTACATAGGGCTAAAGAAGAGATCAACAGAGCTTTGGGCAGGTGAAAAAGCAGGACTAGAGAAGAGGTTCCACAGTACCAACATCTTGGGAGAGGAAGACAAGCAAAATTATTAACTGGCTAGGCACAACCTGTATGAATAATAACCACATGGAAATCCTTTATGTAGTTCTATGGAAGGAACACTTCAGGCAAGCCCAGGAGGCATCAGCTGTCTCTGCCAGCTTCCTCTTGCAGGGATGCAGCTGTTTCCTCCTTCTTCCTCCCTGCTGTTCATGACTTCAGAAATCCCCTTGCTGCTGCCTGCAATATAAGAGAACCAAGATATTCTAGGGGACATGGCATGTGTTTAGCTTGTTGTCTCCAGCAGTGATCCAGTGTGCTGAATCTATAAATCAGCCCAGGGGACACATGTATATACATGCTGGACTCTTGGTTGAGATGACCTCATTCTCTTAAGTCTTTCCTGTCAGTTTTGTGACTTCCAGCCAGGAACCCATTAGCCAGGGAAAGCATGATTTATCCTTCACTGTGCCCTGCATGATGCGGTGTATGTATGGTCACATACTGTTAATAAGCATGCAGGAGAGAAAGACGTCATAGTTTTTCCTGGTGGTTTTCTAGCAGCGTGCAGCAGACCTGTGACTGCAAGCATGAATTGGCATATATCAAATAAGGGTGTCAGGAAAAAAGGGGTATAGACGAAATTTCAAAATATTGTCTATAACAATATTTTTTTTTATCAACTCTTCATCTTTATCTGAGATGGAATAATAACTGTTAAAATAACGGTAATATAAATGGTGCCGGGTGAAGACTAAATCGAAAAAATATAGTCTATAGCAAGGAAAACGTTGTCATAAGCATAGTAAAACGCTGGTAAATATTACAGATATTTTACTACTACTTAACCTAACCCTACTCTCACACAGAACCCTTCCCTTACCGATGCCTAACCAGACCCCTCCTGGTGGTGCCTAACCCTAAGAACCCCCCTGGTGGTGCCTAACCCTAAGATCCCCTCCGGTGCTACCTAACCCTAAGATCCCCTCCGGTGGTGCCTAACCCTAAGATCCCCCCCAGTGGTGCCTAACCCTAAGACCCCCCCTGATGGTGCCTAACCCTAAGACCCCCCCCCCCCCATTGATGGTGCCTAACCCTAAGACCCCTCCTGGTGGTGCCTAACCCCAAGTCCCCCCCCCCCCCCCCCCCCGGTGGTGCCTAACCCTAAGACCCCCCTGGTAGTGCCTAACCATAATGGTGGCCATATATAATTTTTTTCATACAATCTTACCATTTCTATGTAGTATAAGGGTAAATTAAGTGAATATACTGAAAGGATAATTTATGCAGTTCCCTTATATTACATAGAAATGGTAAGATTGTATGAAAAAAATTGTACCATGTATGGCCACCATAAGACCCAATTTTCTGCTGCAAATAACCTTAAAGTGGTCTAACACCCAGCATTTCAACTTTGCTTTAAAAGATTGCTTACAGCTTATAAACTATTATGCCAGATTTTTTTTTTTAGCAGAAATTCACTGAATGGATTAAACATGACATTTTAGTGCTGCATTTAGCTAGAAATTCTCCTCATGCTTGCTTGTTTAGTTACAAATGTATCTATCTACAATGTAACAAACAAACACTGCTCTGAGAGAACAAAGAGGGCTTCCCCAGCAGGCTTTTCAAAGGTCTATTTGTATTACAAATAAAGATACATTTTGTAACTACAGATAAGAACGGATGCGGATTCCTAGTTAAATCCAACACTAAAATGTCATGTTTAACCCATTCAGTGAATTTCTGCTTAAAAAAAAATCTGGCATAATAGTTTGTAAGCTGTAAGCAATCTTTTAAAGCAAAGTTGTAATGCTGGGTGTTAAACCGCTTTAATACAAAAAAGCGATACATTTCTAAGATTCATTTCAAATGATAATTTACAAAATCGTAATTCTCAAAATGAATTCTCAACATGATAAAAAAAAAGTTAAAACAATACATTACAAAATGATTGTCAAAACAAATTTTAAAATGATATTTTCAAAATGAATAATTTCGGTAAACAGTGGCCTATTGCCGGCTATTTATCGGGCGCCCAAATGTCTTCTTGCGAACCTGCGAACTTTGCATTAGAGCCTATGAGGCACCCAAATAGTCTGTTCACCCCAAGCATCAACATTTCCTGATACCATGCATTGTTGCCTGGCATCCTGCTCATATTTCTGGACAGTAGTGTCTGAATCTCCCACCTGAAACAAGGATGATGCAGCTATTCCAGTCAGACTTCAGTCAGAGCACCTAATTTGTGTGCTTGTTCAGCGTCTATTAGAGATGGGCGAACAGTTTGGCTGTGTTAGCCGAACTGTTCGGGCTGCCCAATCTGTCATTTATCTATGCCTCTTACTACTTCCGGGTCGCAATGACCCGGAGTAGTACGTCTGCGCTGCCCGGCGGAGCGCGTCCTAGCGACGCGCTCCCGTTGCCGGGCACTTTCTGCGCATATGCGTGACGTCATGAGTGACGTCACGCACATGCGCAGAAAGTGGCCGGCAACGGGAGCGCGTCGCTAGGACGCGCTCCGCCGGGCAGCGCAGACGTACTACTCCGGGTCATTGCGACCCGGAAGTAGTAAGAGGCATAGATAAATGACAGATTGGGCAGCCCGAACAGTTCGGCTAACACAGCCAAACTGTTCGCCCACCTCTAGCGTCTATGGATAAATGTATCAGCCGGACAATCAACAGGACAGCCGGGCAATTGGCATTGTTTAAAAGGAAATAAATATGGCAGCCTCCATATCTCTCACACATATCCCTCTTTCTTTTGGCCAGTTGTTTCATAGGGGCATATGCACTGAACATCAATAAAGTTTTGGTGCACAGAAAGCGTATGCCAATTTTACCTTTAATACCATTGACAAGGTAACTCCCTTATGTAGGTAATGCAAGCATTGTTAGACTAATGCACACTACTCAAGCAGCCTCATCCTTGTCTCCATAGCAATGCTCGCTAATAGTGCAATATAGTGAAATAAATAGTAAAAATGCCACAAGCTCTCTGTGCATGGCAACTTTACCAATGTTTAGTGCATAAGCCCCACAGTCCTTTGTAGACACACACACACTGTCTTCAACCATTTCTAAGGCACAGCAAAGTCCCTGTTATCCGGAACTCAGGCAACCAGAATTCCCGACTACCCTGAGGGCTAACCTGCATGCCTAAAGGGATAATGAGGACTTTGATTTTGGGGTGTTTGCAGTCTTTTAAATACTTACTGAGCCTCCATTGATGTCTTGCAGCCTTCCACTTGCTCCCAGCGGGCTCCTAGCAGCATCAGGCATCTGTGCGCAGCTCCCAGCTTGTCACATGACCTGATGCGAGTCAAGTAATACACCGGCTTCTGTGCGCAGAAGCTAGGAGTTAGAGGAAAGCTGCAAGACATCACTGGAGGCTCGGTGAGTATGGGGAAGGGCTTTCTTGCGTGGATGCTCCCGAGCAAGCGGCAAGCACATGTATGTGGCATCAGAAAGTCACCACTGGTGCCAGTCTACTGGGGACTTTACTGTACATGGTTAAGAGCAATTTTGTTGATGATGTTGAGCACCAACACCAGGTTTACACACGGAGCCACTATGTAGCTTTACTCTTAAATTTGCCCACATTTTAACCAATCTTCCTGGCCACCAATAGGCACTAGACAGTAATCACCAGGCCCCCCTGAAAAAATGTGGATGCCCGCTCAGGGCCATTTTGGGGGGCCGGATAGGTCGCAGCAAGAGGGGAGAGCTTGGCCACACATCAGCGGGGAGGGGGGACAGTTCCCCCCCCCCCTCACCTCGGGCTCTCCCCTCAGCGTTCCCCTCCAGCATCTATCAGCAGCAGCAGAGCGGGCAGGAACACATACCTCCATCCACCACAGAGGTCCATCTCTAAGTGCCTCACGTTACTTCCTGTTTAAACATGAAGTAGCGTCAGACACTTAGAGAGAGGTACCTCCAGCGGTGGAACGCATGGAGGTATGTGTTCCTGCCCACAGCCTGCTGCCGTTGATAGATGCTGGAGGGGAGTGCTGAGGGGAGAGCCCGAGGTAAAGGAGAAGGGGGACTGCCCCCCCTCCCCGCCGATATGTGCCCATGCTCTTTCCTCATGCTGCGACCCCCTCCGGCCCCTCAAAATGGCCCTGAGCGGGCCCTATAGGGGCTAGAGATGGCTCAAACCTCCGATTTTAGGTTCACAAACCTCGAACGCGAACTTCCGCAAAAGTTTGCGAACCTGCAAACTTTGCAAACCACAATAGACTTCAATGGGGAGGCAAACTTTGAAAACTACAAACATTTATGCTGGCCACAAAAGTGATGGAAAATATGTTTCAAGGGGTCTAACACCTGAGTTTTTGCATGGGGGAGTGGGAAACTTGCCAAAAGTCCCGGGGAAAAAATCTGGTTTTGACGCACAGCAGCGTTTTAAGGGCAGAAATCACATTGCTTGCTAAATTGCATGCATAAAGTGCTTTAAAACATCTGTCCACAATGAAGCAACGACCTTATTATCTTGGTTTGCCCCCCCCCCCCCCCCCCGACACACTCATATAGCCGGCGGTCATTGCTTCATCGTGATATGCAAGCCCCTTCACCACGGCAAGGTAACAATCAAGAAGGGGAATTGGCACATATACATGCCTTTTGTGTTGTTGCAGCCGCAGTGCAGCCATAAAAATTAGGCAGGCATGTACACGCACCAGAAAAATTATTATAGCGGCCACTGCTAGCAGCGGCCTTAAAAATTCAGGAATCCACCTGGAGTCCTGGTGGTGGCGTAGAAGGCAGTCAAGCGGCCTGCAGGCAGAGATGCTGTGTGGGGAGCGACTTATGCTACATACACACAGGGGAGGACTGGCCAGGGGGGAGGGGTATAAATTTCCCCCCAGGCTGCCTCTCATTTAATGTTTTAGGGCTGGTACAGTGCTTGGTACATGTTTTTGTATAAGGCAATGTGAACCACTAGAATGGCCGAGGGAAGTCAATGCCTAATTACAGAGTAATTAGAGGGTGGGCAAGTTAGTAAATATAAACAGCATGATGCAGAGCAGAGGCTTTCCTGCAGGTCCGTGGGAAAATATCTGTATGATTTCGGGTGGAAATTGGTTGAAAGTATCGATCTGAGAGGCTGGGCAATCTCGGGCTGATGAGGTCGATCCAGTGTGATAATCACGAACAATGAACGCGACGGAAACCCCGGCCATTGTAACGCAAAATGTTTTATGTGCCCCCCCCCAATTGCCAGTGCATTATACTTTACCTGTCACGCTGTTCCTCATTTGTCCTTGCTGTATTTCCCATAAGACTTTTGGCATATAGCACGTGGGGCACGTGTGTGATGTAATTTAGGGCCCGGGCTGCCGTGAAAATGGGCCTCTAGTTTGTGTTTTCCCTTCAGGCCAAAAGGTCCCAGTCCTCCCCTGCATACACACTTGAAGGATTAATGAAAGATCTTAGACCAATTTTATCACCTTTCATGTAGTATGAGAGCCATACTCTACACAGTCTATTCTATTGAGCTGATCTCCCCATCAGATAAAAATCTTTGCAAGATGCTGCACACAAATATGCTGTACACATTCAACAGATCAGTATCTGCAAAAGATCTGTTCCTGCAAAAGATCTGTTCCTGCAAAATGCATTCATAGTCTATGATATCTGCAGATCTCATACACACCTTGTTTAACAGACATTCATCTGCATATCTGACAATCATCTGCAGATCTGAAGATCCATCCTGGTGGATCTGATCTGCAGATGGATGTGTGTATGCAGATATCATAGACTATGAACGCATTTTGCAGGAACGAAAATTTTGCAGGAACATATCTTTTGCAGATACTGATCTGTTGCATGTGTACAGCATCTTTGTGTGCAGCATCTTGCAAAGATTTTTATCTGATGGGGAGTTCAATAGAAAAGACTGTGTAGAGTAAGCTCTCATACCACGTGGAAAGTGGTAAAATTGGTCTAAGATCTTTCATTAATCTTTCAAGTGTGTACACACTAGTGTTGGGCGAACAGTGTTCGCCACTGTTCGGGTTCTGCAGAACACCTGATGGTGTTCGGCCAAACTGTTCGGCCATATGGCCGAACTAAGAGCGCATGGCCGAACGTTACCCGAACGTTCGGCTAGCGCTGTGATTGGCCGAACGGGTCACGTGGTTCGGACCCGAACGCGCTCTGATTGGCCGAACGGGTTACGTGGTTCGGGTAAATAAATACCCGATCCACGTCATTTCTCTGCCATTTGTCTGTGGGTTTAGCTTTGGGTAGGCAGGCAGGGTAGTTCTCTCTCCAGCCAGGCTAGCCAGGGTCCCCCGGTCATTGTGTCGCTGCTGGGAATAGTAGTACACCGCTCACCCACACTATATAGCATTGTGTTTACTGCCACTCTGTGTGTCTGCTGGGAACAGTAGTACACCGCTCACCCTGTATAGCATTGTGCTCTGTGTCGCTGCTGGGAATAGTAGTACACCGCTCACCCACACTATATAGCATTGTGTTTACTGCCACTCTGTGTGTCTGCTGGGAACAGTAGTGCACCGCTCACCCTGTATAGCATTGTGCTCTGTGTCGCTGCTGGGAATAGTAGTACACCGCTCACCCACACTATATAGCATTGTGTTTACTGCCACTTTGTGTGTCTGATGGGAACAGTAGTACACCGCTCACCCTGTATAGCATTGTGCTCTGTGTCGCTGCTGGGGATAGTAGTACACCGCTCACCCACACTATATAGCATTGTGTTTACTGCCACTCTGTGTGTCTGCTGGGAACAGTAGTGCACCGCTCACCCTGTATAGCATTGTGCTCTGTGTCGCTGCTGGGAATAGTAGTACACCGCTCACCCACACTATATAGCATTGTGTTTACTGCCACTCTGTGTGTCTGCTGGGAACAGTAGTACACCGCTCACCCTGTATAGCATTGTGCTCTGTGTCGCTGCTGGGAATAGTAGTACACCGCTCACCCACACTATATAGCATTGTGTTTACTGACACTCTGTGTCTCTGCTGGGAACAGTAGTACACCGCTCACCCACCACTGTATAGCATTGCGCTCTGTGTCGCTGCTGGGAACAGTATTACACCGCTCAGCCACACTGTATAGCATTGTGTTTACTGCCACTCTGTGTCTCTGCTGGGAACAGTAGTACACCACTCACCCACCACTGTATAGCATTGTGCTCTGTGTTGCTGCTGGGAACAGTAGTACACCGCTCAGCCACACTATATAGCATTGTGTTTACTGCCACTCTGTGTCTCTGCTGGGAACAGTAGTACACCACTCACCCACCACTGTATAGCATTGTGCTCTGTGTCGCTGCTGGGAACAGTAGTACACCGCTCACCCACCACTGTATAGCATTGTGCTCTGTGTCGCTGCTGGGAATAGTAGTACACCACTCACCCGCCACTGTATAGCATTTCTGTACTGCCACTGTACTGCTGCCAGTCAGCGTGTACTTTAAGGATAAATGAAATGAAGAAGAAATCCTGTGAAAGAGGGAGGGGCAAGGGAAGAGGTGTTCCCCCTGACGGTTCACGTACAGGCCACAGTGGAGCACCAAAGAAAACCCACTCAATACCGCCCATGTTGTCCAGGAAATCAACCCTCACAAACCCAAAAGAACAGGACCAGATAATTAATTGGATGACCTCTCAAGCATCCAGCAGTGGGTTAAGCAGCACCAGCACATCACGCACGAGGTCCGAGTCCTCAGCCAGTTACAAGGAGCCAGTGGGCACAAAGCTGACACAACCGGCAGTGACACCACGCACACAACTGCCAAATAACCAGTCCGAAGAATTTCCTCAGGACACAATGGGGTATTCGCAGGAGCTATTCCCAGCCCAACAAACTTCCACCTTTCAAAGGTCAATGGAACAGCCAGAAATTTTGTGCCCGGATTCACAACCATTGACTGTGGGAAATGCACCGCGCACTGAAATGCAAGGCGAGTCCGAGGAGGACTCGGAAACCCAAATCCCAGAGCAAGTTGGGCAGGAGGGGTTTCAATTGCAGGAGGTCGGCCGAGAAGATCTTGAAGACGACGTTGGAGTGTGCTGCGCAGAGGTTGTTGTGGGGAGCTCTACTCCACGGCGGCGGCCCACAATCACATATGACGAGTTTGAGGAGATGGAAGAGGAGGAGGGTATGGACAATGTTGACAGAGACCCAGATTTTGTATGTGAAGGAGAACATCGCCGTCGTAGCAGCACAGATGAGTCTGTTGAAGAACCCACTGCTGCACGAGTTCACCTTGTGCCACAAGGTAGGCGGCGCAAAATTTCAGGCACCACAAGTGTGGAAGTTCAAGTGAGACGCAAAAGAGGCGCAAACAGAAATCGCCAGCAAGGCAGGTGCTCCAAAGTCTGGCCTTTCTTTGAAGACTGCAGTGAGGATGGTACCATGGTGATTTGCAAGGTGTGCAAGACCTGCCTGAGCAGGGGGAATCATATTAACAACCTCTCCACCACCAGCATGACCCGCCACATGGTATCCAAACATCCCACTCTGTGGCCGCCAGGACAGGGTACCAGCAGCAACACTGCCTCCCTTGGGGTCACCAGACTCACCACCAGACCCTCCTCAGCAGCAGCAGTAGTCCAGCCATTGCGTGGTTCACAACAACATTCACAAACATCAGACGACGCTGACACTGTCACTTTCCGGAATAGTGCTCTTGAGGTCTCTCAGTCATCAAACACAACAACCAACAGCCGTTCAGTGTGCAGCCCTACGGTTCAGTTGTCTGTCTCGGAGATGCTTGAGCGCAAGAGGAAATTGCCAGCAAATGACCCCCGGGCCGTGGCACTAACAGCCAGCATAGCCAAGCTTCTGGCCTGCGAAATGCTGCCATATCGAGTGGTGGAGACAAACAGCTTCAAGGGCATGATGTCAGTGGCCATCCCACGTTAGGTGGTTCCCAGCCACTACCACTTTGCGCGCTCTGCAGTGCCTGAGTTGCATGAGCACGTGGTCAGCAAAATAACCCGAAGCTTGAAGAATGCCGTTGCCTGCAAGGTTCACCTCACCACTGACACCTGGACGAGTGCGTTCGGCCAGGGTCGATACATCTCCCTTACCGCGCACTGGGTGAACCTTGTGGAGCCTGGCAGCGATTCCTCACCTGCTACGGCGTGGGTGTTGCCCACGCCGCAAACAGCTGCACCGCCATCCCTCCCACTGGATAACAACAGCAGCACCTACCTCTCTGACTCCTTCTCCTCCAACGCATCTCAAAGCTGTACCTCATCCGGAAACGCTAACCCAGCAGCAGTAGGATCGTGGAAGCAGTGCAGCACAGCTGTTGGCATGCGTCAGCAAGCGTTGCTGAAGCTGATTTGCCTTGGGGATAAGCAGCACACAGGGGAGGAAATTTGGAGGGGAATAAAGGAACAGACGGATTTGTGGCTGGCACCGCTGGACCTGAAACCGGGCATGGTTGTGTGTGATAATGGGAGTAATCTCATTTGCGCTTTAAGGTTGGCTAAGCTGACACACATCCCTTGCCTGGCGCACGTGATGAACCTAGTAGTTCAGCGGTTCCTGAGGACATACCCAGGCGTGGCCGATCTTCTGTTGAAGGTGCGACGAGTGGCCAAACATTGCAAAAATTCCAGTACTGCTTCGGGGGCACTCGCCAAGATGCAGGAGCGCTTCAATCTCCCCCACCATCGCTTGCTGTGTGATGTCCCTACATGCTGGAATTCTACGCTGCACATGCTAGCCCGCTTTTGCGAGCAGAAGAGTGCAGTGGTCCAGTACATGACGGCGCAGTACCGAGGCGCATCCAGACAGCTGCCAAGCTTCTGTGGATCCGATTGGGCCAACATGTTGGACCTCTGCCAAGTCCTCCAAAATTTTGAGCAATCCATGTTGCTTGTGAGCAGTGACAACTCTTCAGTCAGCATTACCATACCACTGCTGTGTTTACTGAAGAAGTCAATGTTGAAAATCAAGGAAACAGCTGTCATGATGCAACTGGGGGAATCTGAAGGAGAAAACGATCAGCGTGATGGTACCAACATCAGGCCATCCGCCTCAGGAAACGCTGGCCCCAGCAGCTATGACGAAGAAGAGGAGGAGGAACAGCTGGAGTTGGAGCAGGAATTTCATGCCACCACTGACGAGGGCCAGAGCGGTGCACGTTGGACTTCAACAATTCAGCGCGAATGGTCAGCAGAAGCAGACCAGGAAGAAGGTGACGACTATGATGCATCACAACAACTATCACAACGCTCACAAGAGGATGATGAGGATTCTGGCAGGACTCTGGCACACATGGCTCAATTCATGCTAGACTGCATTGAACGCGACCCACGCATTGTGCGCATTCTGGACAACACCAATTACTGGGTTTATACCCTTCTGGATCCACGGTACAAACACAATGTTCCAAAACTGCTTGAAGAAAGAGTCAGACAGGTCAAAATGGAAGAATACCAGCAGGCCCTTGTGGAGACTTTAGAGAGGAGATTGACATCCTCCCCCTCCTCTAGCCAGTTGTACGCCGACAGACTGACTTCCGCAAACCCAGGACGACCAGGAGGGCAGCAAACAACACAAGCCGCAGCTAGTGCCCAAAAGGGAATGGTATCGGCAGTGTGTTTGGAGTGGGAAAATTTTCTGACACCCATGCAGCAGCCCACAGAACAGCAAGCATGCAGATCCACCTCCAACACCGATCGCCTGGAGAAGATGGTCAAGGACTACAGGTCAGATGGCGTAGCTGTGTTGAACAATCCATCTGCACCCTTCAACTATTGGGTATCGAAGCTAGACACCTGGCACGAACTGGCAATGTACGCAATAGAGGTGCTGGCTTGCCCGGCAGCCAGCGTTATGTCGGAACGCTGTTTCACTGCTGCCGGAGGCATCGTCACAGATCGGCGTATCCACCTCTCCACAGAAAATGCAGACCGTCTGACTCAAATTAAAATGAATCAATCCTGGATTGGAAACGACTATGCAACACTCCTGGACCCCAACCAAGTAACATGAACAATGACCATCTGTGATGGGTTAGCGTTTCCGGTCCCTGTTTATTGAACCTCTTATCTGTATTACATTTATGACTGCATGGCGGCAAAAAGCATGCTATCCGCACGCTTCTTGTCCTCATGCAAGGCCTGGGTTGTTGTGTCTCAAAGCGTGGCCTTCTCCTCCTGCGCCTCCTCCTGTTCCATCACGTGTGCTGCTGCTGGGTTAGCGTTGCCGGTCCCTGTTTATGGAACCTCTTATCTTTATTACATTTATGACTGCATGGTGGCAAAATGCATGCTATCCGCACGCTTCTTGTCCTCATGCAAGGCCTGGGTTGTTGTGTCTGAAAGCGTGGCCTTCTCCTCCTGCGCCTCCTCCTGTTCCATCACGTGTGCTGCTGCTGGGTTAGCGTTGCCGGTCCCTGTTTATGGAACCTCTTATCTTTATTACATTTATGACTGCATGGCGGCAAAATGCATGCTACCTGTGCAAAGAAAACAGACATTTCCCGCATTTAAAAGACAGTTTTCCCTTTGAAACTTTAAAATCGATTTTCTCAAAAACTTTAATCTCTTTTTGCTAAATTTTTTTCCCTCTTGTACCCACTTCCAAGGTGCACATACCCTGTAAATTTGGGGTATGTAGCATGTAAGGAGGCTTTACAAAGCACGAAAGTTCGGGTCCCCATTGACTTCCATTATGTTCGGAGTTCGGCGCGAACACCCGAACATCGCGGCCATGTTCGGCGAACCCGAACATCTAGGTGTTTGCCCAACACTAATAGCAACCCCCTGTGTAGGAACATGGTCTAGCCCTCTAATTAGAGCCCAACACATTTGTATCTAAAACTGACGGAGGATTTTACAGCAGAGAGGCAGAGCTATGTGGGGAAGGAAATTGCTCCTAGTACTTGTGGTGATGTGTGCCCTAACATACAGCATTAAAAAAAGGTTGTTTTAATCAATAAGATTCCTGTAAATTAAAGTACTGTGTCCAGTTTACATGGGACATGTCCCAGGATTAGGGTCCCAGATCCCAAGCGTCCCAGGTGGGCCATCAAATGTCCTAGTTGGGCCTGCTGAATGTTCCAGACTCTGTGGTTGTTGAATTGGCTCCCTTGCTCTGGGCCTGCCCCTACAAACCGTTGGCCCACCCACAGATCATAAATGTAGCTGTGTGTGTGTGTGTGTGTTAACCTCTGAAGAACCACAGGCTTTACCCCTCTAAAGACCAGGCCATTTTTTGTGAAAAAGGCCACTGCAGCTTTAAGGCCAAGCTGCAGGGCCGCACAACACAGCACACAAGTGATTCCCCCCCCCCCCCCCTTTCTCCCCACCAACAGAGCTCTCTGTTGGTGAGGTCAGATCGCCCCTGGATGTTTATTTATTAATGGTTATTTGTCTATTTTTTTTAATACATTTTTTAGGTTTTTTTTTTTTATATTTATATATTCCTCCCTCCCCCGCTAGCCAATCCCCGTGATCAGCTGTCATAGGCTTCAGTCTATGACAGCCAATCACCACCAAGACTCAGGAGGGGACAGCTGTTTCACACTGCTGTCCCCAGTACAGCCCTGCTGTAGATCGCAGCACTGTACCAGGTATTTAGACGGCGGTTTTGCCGATTGCCGCTGGGAGACTGAAGGCTACCAAGCAGGAGATGCCCATACAGCCTGTGCGCGATCTCCTGCAAACTGAAGCCCCAGGACTGATCGGTGTTAGGCGGTCCTCGGGCTGCCGGCGTGGCCACGCCCATCGGCGTGACGCGGTCGGCAAGAAGTTAAAAGTAACTTACCTCAGGATAATCCAGAGACTTCCAGAATCATCCTTGAGCTCACTGTGCAAGGGCCTCTAAACATATATGACAAGCACTTGTAGTATTTGTTTTTGTCACTGCACTCCTGTCCATGTACAAGCGCTATACTGGACATGAGAGAATAGAGTACGCAACTATGCAGCAGCATGAAGCCGCTCGCGCATGAGCATCTTTGTGGTACAGTGGAGGTGCAGAGTCCATACAATACTCGTGCATTCAGATAATGGCTTCAATTCATCAAGGGCTGTTCGATAACAATAACCAAGTCCTCAAAATACCGCATTCAGTATTTTACACTTGTGTGTGCTAATTCATCAATATTTTCACACATGTGGTAGATGTTTGGTAAGTTACTGAAGAGGTCCCGTGCAGTAAGGGCATTACAATAGGAAAGAGGCAGCACCGACATCCCTATAGATGTGCACTTTGTACATGTTGTGCTTCCTCTGCTCTTGCTGAATCTGTCTCATTAGTCTTAACTTTCTATTTACTTGCCACAGCTTAGATGAACTGCTGAGAAACATTACACATTCCCTGTTTAGGTCATTTTGCCACAAGCTCCCACTTGCATCTCTGCATATTTAAACAGGCACTCAAGGGGTTACACTACCGAAGGGTGCCTGGAAAAGAAGGGTGCCTGGAAAATAGATTTTTTTCTTTTCTCTCCACTCCCTGCCTGGGGGGTTCTGTTCCACCAGAGAAGCCTGGCCAACCTATCAGCAGCACTTGCAGGGGACAGGGGAGGTTTCTATTAGCTGCCTGCTCCTGTCAAATACAGAGACATCCACACTGAAGGCATTCCAAGCTTGTTATCCACAGGGGAGAGCTGGAGATAATCACCTCACATGTTATCGAATGCTGTAAGCCTGATGAATTAAAATTTGCTGACATTTTACTGACATGTGTTGAGGTTTTCACTGAAGAAGTCGGTAATTTATCTCTCTGCTCAGGGATGTCAGCTTCTCATGCGGTAACTGCTTTGATGAATTAACGTTTTACTAAACTAAGTGCTCCGTAAAGTCAGCTGTTTTCAGCATTACTGAATGCGGTAATGCTTGATGAATTGAAGCCATTAATGTCTCACAAAACAGTTTATAAATGTTTTCTTTGTGTTTATGAATTAATTAGGATGGCCCTAATGCTGGATGGCTGGGTGGCTAGATACTGTACTGGTTAAGGGATCTGACAAAGGCAACCTAGGTTCAAATCTCGGCTTTTCCTGTTCAGTAAGCCAGCACCTATTCAGTAAGGAGACCTTGGGCAAGACTCCCTATCACTGCTGCTGCCTAGAGTGTGTTCTTGTGGCTGCAGGTCTGGCACTTTGAGTCTGCCAGGAGAAAAGCACAATATAAATGTTATTTGTCTTGTTTGTGTAATGCTGCTCTGTAAATATATGTATCAGGATCAGATCTCTTTTTGACCTAAATATTTTTTTTTCCAATGCTAATCTAAGTCGGTGTGTAATACAATATCCTGTGCCTGCCTGCTTCCTCTAATCCAGCCTTTCTATCCTGGAGGAACCCTGCAAATAGCTTTTGGATCTCAAAGAACACCTGCAAACAATTTTTTGATCTCGAGGAACCCCCACATTTATTTTGCAGGAGACATGGTCTTTAAAAGTATGTGTGGTTGTTTATTTCACTACCCCCTATTACACTGCCACTCATTCTGCCTCCTAAGCCCCTAATTTAGTGCTTCTTGTTACAGTACCACCTATTATAGTGAGCTCCATTATACATCCGCACGATGGGGAAAATGCCAAGGAACACCTGCAGAGTACTCAAGGAACCCTGGTTGAGAAAGCCTGCTCTAATCTGTTCACTACAATAAAAGTGGTCCTGTAGTAAGAGGGATATGCTGGCTTCCATATTTATTCCATTTTAAAATGCCCGCTAGTTCCCTGGCTGCGCCACTAACCTTTTTGTCTTTATCAGTGGAGGAATTACACACCTAAACCATGCAGTATGATCAGACTTTGGTCAGAGCATCTAGAGCTATGTATCCACGTCGTGATTTTCTCAACGATCTTTCTGCCAATAGCAATTTTTTTAACGCCGAGCAGTTGTTTCTGCAATATCGCAATGTGTGTACAGGCTCACGACCACGCGAACATCGTAATAACGACCGTCACAGCAGATCAGACCGCTATGATCCCCGACGACTCCCGCACAAAGTATCGCAATCACTTGAAGTCTCGATCCCTCCCGACGTGTAATGTCGCATGATATTGTGCATACTCGCCGGAAGGAAAAGGTGTTGCTAACAACCGTCGTCAAGGAGACATCGCTGGACACGTCAAATGGTGAGTACGGAGCTTAAACAGAGTCTGAAGCGAGAATA
Source organism: Hyperolius riggenbachi (assembly GCF_040937935.1). Classification (NCBI taxonomy): domain Eukaryota; kingdom Metazoa; phylum Chordata; class Amphibia; order Anura; family Hyperoliidae; genus Hyperolius; species Hyperolius riggenbachi. The sequence continues at coordinate 129,483 of NW_027152349.1, read as the reverse complement.
AATCTCGCTTCAGACCTCATAGACAGCAGGGGCATGTGTGCCCCTGCTAAACCGCCGCTATCGCGCCGCTAAACGGGGGTCCCTTCACCCCCCAAATCCCCTCGGTGCAGCGGGGGAGCGCTTCCTGGTTGGGGCAGGGCTAACCGCCGCAGCCCTGCCCCACGCGTGTCTGTCAGCGCGTATCTCCGCCTCTCCCAGCCCCTCTGTCTTCCTTCACTGAGAGGGGCGGGGGAGAGGCGGCGATGCGCCGCTGATAGACGCGACTGGAGGCAGGGCTGCAGCCGTTAGCCCTGCCTCCAGGAGCGACCAAGTCTGCGACCAAGTGTTGCAGTGGGGGGTTTGGGGGTGAAGGGACCCCCGTTTAGCGGCGCGATAGCGGCGGTTTAGCAGGGGCACACATGCCCCTGCTAACTATGAGCTCTGAAGCGAGATTTATTCTCGCTTCAGAGTCTCTTTTAACTGCACACTCATTGCAGGTGAATGGTTTGAAGTACTGAGGCTCAACAAGACAGCTGGCAGAATACATTGCTTCACTTTCAATTTAACTGTTTGTAAGACACATGGGGCTTGATTCACTAAAACCAATAGCATGCCTTATCCAAGTTAACACATCTTATCAGAGATACTGTAACACACCTTATCAAAGTTAACATGGCTTATCAGAGTAGCATAGCGAGCGCTACGATTTTGTGCCTGCTAATTGGCAATGACGAGAGCTCCACTCATCCTGCCCTGAGCCCCTGCGGTGTCGTAGCGCTCGTTATGCTACACTGATAAGGCACGTTAACTTTGATAAGGCATGTTATCTCTGATAAGGTGTGTTAACTCGGATAAGGCATGCTATTTGTCTTAAGGTAGCCATACACTGGCCGATTTGCCATACGATCGACCAACAGATAGATCCCTCTCTGATCGAATCTGATCAGAGAGGGATCGTTTGGCTGCCTTTACTGCAAACAGATCGTGAATCGATTTCAGCATGAAACCAATCACAATCTGTGAAGCTGCCGCTATGGCCGCCGCCCCCTCCCCCCTGCATACATTACCTGCTCCGCCGCGTGAGTCCCCCGGTCTCCGCTGTCTTCTTCTCTACGCTGGGCTCCGAGTCCAGCTGGCTTCACTGAACTTCCTGTTCGGGGGAAGTTTAAACAGTAGAGGGCGCTCTACTGTTTAAACTTCCTGCCAGGACAGGAAGTTCAGTGAAGCCAGCCGGACTCTGAGCACAGGGCAGAGAAGAAGATAGTGGTGACAGCGGGGATACACGCCGGCCGGATCAGGTAATGTATTGCAGCTGGCGTCGGTCGTCGGGCATTCAAACGCCGCTAACGACTCACTCCCGACCTGCCGGCGATCGAGCAAAATCTTCCTCACAGATGGATCGACGGGAATCGACAGGAACGATTGATTTTGGATGGAAATTGATCGTTCAGTCAGCATTTGCGCAACGATTTCACAGCAGATTCGATCACAGTGATCGAATCTGCTGCATATCGGTGGGAAAATCGTTAAGTGTATGGGCCCCTTTAGTGAATCAAGTCCGTTGAATGAGAATTCTGGAGCTTGCAATGAGTGGAGAAGGGGTAGGAGGTCAGCAATCTCATTTTTTTAATGTTGCACAAAAGTGGATGACAAAAAAAGTAGTTCACTTCTTTGATACTTGTAACGATATGACTTCAATGATATTTACAGTGTTGACTTAATATTTGTAAAGCACTGATCTCTTCCATGCTTATCAACGTCCATTTTGCAGGAAGTCATTGCAACTGGTTTAAATATGATCACAAATTGAATTCTTTAACACTGTGGATTGATTAAATATATTTTCTTTTAATCTGAAGTATCTAATCTAAAATATCATTTGCTAAAAATGGAACTATAAAAGGGAATCTAAAGTGAAAATAAACATATGATATAATGAATTGTATGTGAAGTACAGCTAAGAAATAGAACCTTAGTAACAAAGAAACTGTTTCCAGTACTGGAAGAGTTAAAGGACCACTATCGCAAAAAAAGTAGGCAGTTAAAATCTGACAGAACCGGGGCCAGTCCATCTCCTCATGGGGGATTCTCTGGGTTTTCTTTATTTTCAACAGCATTTCCTAAATCCTCAGCCTTCTCCTGCTCCGGTACCGGGTCCCGTAACTTCAGCTAATTGCGGCCAGTCTGACGCGAGAGAAGTGCATAGAAGTTGGAGGACGGCGGCGTGGGAGTGATCCGTTTGGATGGGGCTGGAGAAAGCCCCAGGTATGTATACAAGTTTTATTATTACTCAGCTCTGGTTTCCTTTAACACATCCTGGAGATTTGTCTCTTATTAGGCTTGGTTCCCACTAGTGCAGAAAATGTACCAGTCTAGTATGTTTTCTGCACCTCTGATAAATGTAGGAAGCAGATCCTTTAAAAAAATAGTATCTGCTTCCAAATGGATCTGATTGCCAGAATGCTGAGTCCCAACCTGCTACAGTTTTGGAACAGAATGCAAAATGTGGGGTGCACAAATGCAATTAAAGCCAATAAGAATGGACAGTGTCTGTTCTCATGACTAATAAGTAAAAAAAACAGGTCACAAGGCCACCACTAGTATACCAATGCTTTATTAAGCATACAAAATGTATCTAATCAACATCCCTATAGATAAAAAGATGTTCAATGCATCACATTTTCTCATTCATGCTAAAAAAAGAGACTAAGGCTCCCTGCACACTGCAAATCTGATTTCGATTTGCAATGTCGATTTTCCCGGAATACAATCAACAGAAAAACGGAGGAAAAAGCGCAGCATGCAGTAATGGTTAAAAATCAGAATCGGATGTTAAAACCGATTTAAAATTGGAATTGCATGCAGTGTGCAGGGAGCCTTATGCTTCATACACACTTGAGATAAAAGTCTTTGGAAAATGCAAGATCACAGACAAATTTTACCCCCTTCCATGTAGTATGAGAGCCATACTCTGCACAGTCTATTCTATGGAGCTGCACTCCCCATCAGATAAAATCTTTGCAAGATGCTGCACACACAGATGCCCATACACACTCAAAAGATCATTATCTGCAAAAGATCTGTTCCTGCAAAAAATCCATTCCTGCAAAATGCATTCATAGTCTATGAGATCTGCAGATCCTCATACACACTTGGTTTAACAGACTTCATCTGCATATCTGGCAATCATCTGCAGATCTGAAAATCCATCCTGGTGGATCTGATCTGCAGATGATTGATTGTCTGTTAAACCAAGTGTGTATGAGGATCTGCAGATCTCATAGACTATGAATGCATTTTGCAGGAATGGATCTTTTGCAGGAACAGATCTGTTGCAGATAATGATCTTTTGAGTGTGTACGGGCATCTTGCAAAGATTTTATCTGATGGGGAGTGCAGCTCAATAGAATAGACTGTGTAGAGTATGGCTCTCATACTACATGGAAGGGGGTAAAATTGGTCTGATATCTTTCATTTATCTTTCAAGTGTGTACACACCATAAGGAAGATTTAATTGCCTACCACCTATTTAAAGTGCTCAGCAAGAAGCCGGTTGTAAACTGATATATTTCTGGCTCCGCTTGGGTTTGAAGCCAGTAAACAGATCAGCGCCGGGCAGCAGCATAGGGATCCCCCATTGGATTTCAAAAGACCAAAAAGCATCCTCAGCAACAGGGAGGATTCTCATTGGTTCATGTTGGATGAATGAAAAATGCTCAATGTTGCTGGGGATTGGTCTATTGTAATCCTATGAGGAGTGCCATGCTCCTGCGGTCTGTGAACATCGGGGCCAAGTGGAGGAGTCAGCAGCAGAGGAACCTGGGGACAAGTGAGTATCGGTGATCGAACATGGCGATTGAAGTGGACAGATGGAGTGGATGTAAAACGGATGGCAGAGATGTACGACAGAGCTTACCATGCTGTTTTGCATCCACTCCAAGTAGGAACCAAGCCTTAGGCTAGGTCCACACTAGACCCGGTTGCAGGACGGACACTGCAGTCCGTATCCGGGGAAGATTAGGGGAAGTACCCACCGTACTGCAAACTGATGAAAGTGCATCAGTTTTGCATCAGTTTCCGTTCAGGTTTTTCCCTGACAGAAAATGTCTCCATCATTAGGAAGGAGTGGGAGGATTTTTTTGGGCCAATCATAAAGCTCAGGCTATCCGTTTTAACATCCGTTTTTTGCCTGTGGAGCTGGAGATGCGTTTTCTCATTACTTTCACTACCCCCTGCGTGTATCCGTGGTCCTGATCCGTTGCGTGAAAATGCAGCAGATCCGGACCTTCCGTTCAGGTTTTGAAAACGGATCCCCGCAAACGCAGACGGATCCATTTTTTACTTGGGTGAGGCTGGCTGCTATTTTCAACATTAGTATCCGGGACTCCGTTTTTCATCAGGTTTGAAAAACGCAGCCACGGATACGTTTCCGGACCTAGTGTGGACTGGCTCTTACTGTTTCTCAAGTTTCAGACCTTTTAATATTTGCTCTGCTATCCGGCAATATAAATGATTTCACCTATGCAACTAGTTCTGTATCATGCCGGAAACGTAACGTTTTGAAACCTTGCAATAAGCTGTGTACAGTTAATCATTTGAACAAACAAGGAGATAAGGAAAAGGTTAGCAATATTGTTATATCTCTTTGTTTAAAAGACTGTTTGCTATGTCTAGGCAACATTGTCACTGGGGCCAGTACCATAGGCAGCCATGCCGGATTTACTATCAGGGCAGGATTCCATTAGCCGGCGTGCATCTTGCAGGACGCACACCGACACTTGCAGTGATGCGAGCACACATCCAGATTGCTTAGCAGCCCTCCACTGCCTGCACCTCCGATACCAGGTCCCGTAACTTCGCGGCCAGTCTGCGCAAAAAGTGCGCTCTTTATGTATCTCTCTAGCAGCTGCTGGAGAGACACGTAAATAGCGCACTTTACTTGCGTCAGACAGCGTTGTGGGAGCGATCCATGTCCATGGGGCTGGAGGAAGCCCCAGGTATGTATAAAAAGGTAAGTATATGTCGTCTCTGGTTTCCTTTAAAGGTATTACCTGAATAAATGTATTGTTGGTTTTGATGTCAGCATGTCCTATCAAACATTTACACACAACTGACTTCAAGCTATTGCCCTCTCCCACTTTTAGGACTTGTTCACATTATGAGCGGTTTCAGTTTTTTTTTTAAGTGCTGGCGATTTTTAAAATTGCCCCAAAAGCGCTTGTGCAATGATTCCCTATGAGCATGTTCACATCTGAGCGGTTCGATTCCGATCCGCTCACCAAAGCGCTGCCTGTACCATTTTTGGGGCGATTTGCCTCAATGGAAGGTATAGGGAAATCGCAAGGCAATTGAAAAAGCGCTTTGTATTTTGACTTCCCCAGCGCTTTCATGAATAAATACATTGTGTTTATTCATTTCTGGGTGAAAGAGTTCACTGACTGACGTCAAGAAGTGAAAAAACAAATTGCACAAAATTGCGCACAAAAATGCAAAATGAAAGTGCTCGCGATTTATGATGTGAACAAGACCTTACAGTTATTTTTCTGGGTTCAGCATCAGAAACCCTTCCTATATCTAGATATTGCTGAATGTTTTTATGTAACCCCGTCCTCCCTGTAATTCTTTGCCTAGGATGGTTAGTTATGCAGAATTCACCTCCTGCAGCATTCTAGGAGACCAGAGCCCATATGCAATTCACTTTTTCTCCTGAGTTTTCTCCTAGGAGAAAATTTCTTCATCTCCGATTTAAAATAACTTTTTAGCACTTTGCTATGAAAGAAGTACCAAAAATTAGGTGAAAAAGAACTACCAAAACTATTTTGAGTATTTGTTTGCTGGCTGATGGTGTAAAAGGCATTTTATTTACACGTTGTGAAAATATTACCTGGGAGAAAGTTCAGGTGAAAAAGTGAATTGCATATTGTCCCAAGTATATTATATCCTGGCTTCAGACTGCTCAGTTAGGCCCAGTGCACACCAAAACCGCTAGCAGATCGTCAAAACGCTAGCGGTTTTGGGAGCAGAGAGCAGATATTTGGCCGGGTGCACACCAAGCGGATTTTGTATGCGATCCACCAGCCGCATCAGCCAGTGAAAACGCTTGGCTATTGTATTTCAATGTGTGGTGCTCACCGGCGGTCTGAGGTTTTTTAGCAAACCGCAAACGTGCAGCAGGAGGTGCGTTTGCGGCTTGGCAAAAACCTCCAAACCGCCGGTGTGCACCATCCCATTGCAATACATTAGCCAAGCATTTTTCCAGGCGGATGCGGCCGGCGGATCGCTCCAAAAACCGCTCGGTGTGCACTGGGCCTAAGGCCCAGTGCACACCGACCGGTTTTAGGAAAGCGCTTGGCTAATGTATTTCTATGGGATGGTGCACACCAGCGGCTTGAGGTTTTTAGCAAACCGCAAACGTGCCTCCTGCTGCACGTTTGCGGTTTGCAGAAGTGTTTCTGCCTCTATGTAAAGTATAGGAAAAATGCAAACCGCTCTGGAAAACGCTAGATCAGAGCAGTTTGCCAGGCGTTTTGTTACAGAAGCTGTTCAGTAACAGCTTTTACTGTAACAATATTTGTAATCTGCTACACAAAAACGCTCCCAAAAACGCTAGGTATGTTTAGAAAATCTCTCTAAACAAGCCTAGAATCCCTCTGAATCTGCTCTCAAAACCGCTAGCGTTTGGAGGATCTGCTAGCGGTTTTGGTGGGCACTGGGCCTAAAACACACACTCTGTAGTGATCCACCTGACAGGAGTAACAATATCAGCACTTCAGACTGTAGATCGGAGTGAGGGAAGATGTTTACAATGGGAAACACTGACTGCATGATTTATGAAAAATTGTAAAAAAGAAATTGCATTCATTGTTGTTTTTATTTCAGTTCCTCTTTAATTTACCATTAATTGTGTTTTTGTAGATGCAGTATAAAATCATGTTGAAACGGCTAAGGAAACTCCTGATCATAGTCGTAATTGCTGCTGTGTGCCTTCTCATCTGGGACTATGTAAACGTGAGGCAGAAAGATCAACGTATCATTAACAACCTGACTGCTGAAGGCCCAGCATCCTGCAGATCAAACAATGAAACCTGTAAATCCATAACACCATTCACTATTCTCAGCAAAGGAAATGGAATCTTATTCATGGAGACCACTGAGCGAATGGAGCCACCTTCCCTGGTCTCGTGTTCCATAGAGTCAGCAGCTCGAGTCTACCCTCATAGGCCGGTGGTCTACTTCATGAAAGGGTTAGGTGATGTGTCCACAGAGGAGGATCTGAACAGAACCCGGAAACATTTTCCAATCCTGTCTTCATTTGATAATGTCTACTTCTTCCCACTACGAATGACAGAGCTGTTTATGTATACTCCACTTATTACGTGGTATCAAAAGGTATGTATTGATGGTGACTATGTTCTTTATGGTGGGCCAATCTCCATGCTGTAAAAAGGACTTTCATATCAAAGGGAAAAGAAAGGGGGGGGGGAGGGTCAGGGCATAACTACAAATCACGGGGCCTCCATGCAAAATGTTAATTGGGCTACCCCCGTTAAAACACCCTTTACCCCTCACCATGTAATCACCTCATTGATCAGGAGGCCCATTTGCCAGGAATCTTAACTGCAGCCAGCAAATATTTCCCCATCCATACCAAGTGTGGCTATAGCAACATCTGCTCTGGGGGCAGGGCCATATTTATCATAAGGCAATGTAGGCGCATGCCTACAGGCGCCTTATGTGGCAGAGGCAGCTCCTCTCCCTTCCCCAATGTCCCCTCTCTCAACAGAGCCAGAGGGCGATGCCACTCACCACCCACCTCTAATCCAGCAGCTACAGGTATGTATTTAGGGGCAGAAATCCCAAGTTTAATCAGTGCCTCCTGTGAAATTGAGAGTAGCATGGTCAGCAATGTGGGTATTGCATCCTCCCTGCACCGCACCCACTGTGACCGCACACTGCAATTTGACTGCAATATATATATATTACAATTTTTCTTTTATTAAAGTTGAGGGGGCCAAGATTTGGCTGGGCAGACCCACTCTTTGAATTACACCGCTGCTAGGTTCATGTACATTTCGCTTTTAGTGTGATATAAGAAAATAAGAGCCGGGGTTGGGGGTGTGGCCTGTGTTGATAGGGCGTAGTTTAGGGCTCTAGAATCTCCGTGCCTACAAGCTCCTGAAATGTAAACCAGTCCCTGCCTGGAGGGCAGTCCCTGCATTGGAAGGATTGAGAGTAAGAATTTGGCTTCCCCCACAATCCTGGACCACCTGTGGCTTTAGGGACCCCCCCCCCCCCATCCATACCAAGAGCTGGGAAAAGGTCCTCCAGCCCCTAAGGCTGAGACACCATAGTGTGCCACTTTATTCCTTCCACCCCAGTCGTCACACACTGATTGCTATTAGACTAAGAGGTGCCCCAGGGCCCCCAACACCTTATTCTCTAGTTATCTGGCTTGCAGTCACTGCCATATATCCCCTTTTTTATTTCTTTCTGATTCAAACACAATAGAGGAACGATGAGTGAGTTGTGCGCCCCCTCCTACACTGCGCCCTGTGGCTGGAACCCCTCGGCCCGGCCCTGTCCATACCCATTGTTACGCCGAGGGGGGGGATGATGCAAAGGGCTGGTCAGTTACAAAGTGACCCATATCAAAAGTGGGGCAGGTACTCAATACGTAGCTTGTGATCGAGTACTGATAGATGACAGTCTGTCACAAACTGCTGAGACACACTTCTGATTTCATAGTGAACAGAATTCACTGCAATTTCTATTTCCAAATAGCAATCTACAGTAAACGTGAATGGCGTAATGTGTGGTGTGGAAATAAAGTTGTCAGGCATGACAGTGCAGGAAGCTGTCTGTCGTCTGGGGCGGGGCGAGCATGCTTGGTTGAAATGGGATGATGTTTATTATGGAGAGTGGATAGAGTGATATACAGTATGTGAGACCAGGAAATGCCACCATTATCAAATATGAATGGTCAGGTATAAATCTGGACAGCACGTTGGTGTAGTGATTAGCACTCTCGCCTTGCAGCACTGGACCCCTGCTTCAAACCTCAGCCAGGGCACTATCTGCATGGAGTTTGTATTTTTCCCTGTGTTTGAGTGGGTTTTCTCTGGGAACTTTGTTTTCCTCCCACATCCCAAAATCATACAGATACGTTTATTGGCTTCCCCCGAAATTGGCCCTAGATTATGATGCATACTACACCATACATACATAGACATGTGACTATGGTGGGGATTAGATTGTGAGCTCCTCTGAGGGACAGTTTAGTGACAAGACAATATACTCTGTACAGGACTGCAGAAAATGTTAGCGCTATAAATACTAAATAATAATAATAACAAGATGGGTTGCCCGATGTCTACTGACTTGTTACAATGCATACTAGAAGTATTCAGGGCCCGTTTCCACTACAAAGTGCTGCGAGTGTGGCTTTCTAGCCGCATCGCATCACTTCCACCGCCGGCCGCATCACTTCCGCATCTTCCGATGCGGAAGTGAATTGAGGAGATGGGACGCGGATGCGGCCGTGCGAGAATCTGCAACATGCTGCAGATTCTCGGATCGCTCTGCACCGCTCCGCACAACATGCACACAGTGTAAACTCTTCCATTGCTGTGCATGTGTTTCAGGACACCTGCGGTGTGATGCAGCTATGTAGCCGCATCGCACCTCTCCTAGTGGAAACGGGCCCTTACTGATGAAAGCACCCAAGTTGACACCAAAAAGTTCCTCTTTGCAGCAAGACAAGAAATCACGCTGAAGTGGCTAAGTCCCTCTGCGCCAACTAAAGCTGAATGGTTTAACAGGATAGATAAGTGCCTATGATATGAAAATATTATTCGTACATATAAATTGCACCCCCCAAATTCCATAAAATATGGGATAGGTGGCATGAGAGATAAATTCAGCTTGGTGACAAAGTCCATGCCCTGGTTCTTCGACTGCCAGCCAGACTTTGTCTGCAGAGCGCTATGGAACGTAGTCCCTTATTAATGCATTCAACTGAGATGTATTGTGTGTACACCTGCACTAGTCACGCTTGAGATGCCCTTTAACTGTGACAATGAAGCATCCATTGACACTGTCGTTGGGGGAATCATGCTCAACATACCTTATTCCGTGTCTCTGGATACTCGTGGTCGCACAATAAGTTATCACTGATGTACCTTCAGTACTAATCCATTATTATTTTCTGTGAAGTTGTTTACATTTGTATGGTCCTATTTGATGTTATGTGGGGAAAAGGCAGTCAATCTTTATATATTGTGCCTCAAAACATTTATTTTTGTTAAGAAATAAAATACCGTATATACTCGCATATAAGCCGACCCGCATATAAGCCGACCCCCCAACTTTTCCCTGAAAAAACTGGGAAAAATGATTGACCCCCATATAAGCCGGGGGTAGGAAATGCTGGATTGGTGCAGCCCCCCAGTGTGTCCCAGTATAGCTAGTATAGTGCCCAGTATAGGTAGGTAGTGTCCAGTATAGCTAGTATAGTGCCCAGTATAGCTAGTAAAGTGCCCAGTATAGCCAGTATAGTGCCCAGTATAGCGCCCAGTATGGGTAGGTAGTGCCTCAGTTTAGCTAGTATAGTGCCCAGTTTAGCTAGTATAGTGCCCCAGTATGGCTAGTAAAGTGCCCAGTTTAGCCAGTATAGTGCCCAGTTTAGTTAGTATAGTGCCCAGTTTAGCCAGTATAGTGCCCAGTTTAGCCAGTATAGTGCCCAGTTTAGCTAGTATAGTGCCCAGTTTAGCCAGTATAGTGCCCAGTTTAGCTAGTATAGTGCCCAGTTTAGCTAGTATAGTGCCCAGTTTAGCCAGTATAGTGCCCCAGTTTAGCTAGTATAGTGCCCAGTTTAGCTAGTATAGTGCCCAGTTTAGCCAGTATAGTGCCCCAGTTTAGCCAGTATAGTGCCCAGTTTAGCCAATATAGTGCCCAGTTTAGCCAGTATAGTGCCCAGTTTAGCCAGTATAGTGCCCAGCATAGGTAGGTAGTACTCCCGGCTCCCCCCCCCCCCCCCCCTCCCCGCCGCTGCTATTACCTGCAGGCAGCGGCCGCTTCCTAATCCGCGTTCCTCTTCTTAAACTTTTCAGCGTGTATCACAGCAGCGCGCCCGGCGCTGCTGCTGTGACGATGCAGAGTGCAGGAAAGAGCGCGGCTCCCTATAACGGCGATCTGTATCGCCGTTACCAAGGGAACCGCTCTTTCCTGCCCCTGCATCGTCACAGCAGCAGCGCCGGGCGCGCTGCTGTGATACACGCTGAAAAGTTTAAGAAGAGGAACGCGGATTAGGAAGCGGCTACTGCCTGCAGGAAATGGCAGCGGCGGCCGCGGGGGGAGCGGGGGGGGGGGGGGGAGCGGGGCGCGGAACACCCACCACCCACCACTATACCACCAGGGAAGACTCGCATACAAGCCGACCCCCCAACTTTTGACCCCCTTTTTGGGGGTCAAAAATTCGGCTTGTATGCGAGTATATACGGTATATAATAACAATAAATAATAATATCAAAGACCTCAACAGCATGTCCAACAGTTACCTATTTAGACTGGCTGCTAAACAGTGTGCACAGCTCAGCATTGCTTTCAAAATGCAGGAATTCATTATGCTTGTTTTCACTCAGGCCAGTGTAATGTGATGCAACAGTGACCTTCCACTTGCTGCATTTTGATATATTACCCCATCATTTCAACATTACATTAGTTCAAGAGGCTCTCTAATGCACCACTCAGCAGTATGTGACCCTATGCTTTCCTAAGCAACATTTTGGACTTTAAACTTTTATACTGGATAGTCACCAGGTCCTAACATATTCACTAAATGTATCTACGTAGATTAAAGAACAAATGAATTGAGAGATACAGTATATGGAGGCTGACATATGTATTTCCTTTTAAACAATGCTAATTGCCTGACTGTCCTGCTGATCCTCTGCTTCTAAAACTTTTAACCATACACCCTGAATTAGCATGCAGATCAGATGTTTGACTGCATTGCTGCATACATATTTCAGGTGTGTGATTCAGACACTACTGAGACATGACAGATCAGCAGGAGGTCACTGGTGTTGTCTGAGCTCAGTTGACCCTTAAGACATGTTCAAAATTAAATTCAAATTTTTAAATCAAATTAGAGTATGTTCTATGGTCATGGTAGAAAGCAACAGTTCTTATTTTGACACTTCTGATATATTTGCTGTTTAGCTACATTGTCATAAGTTAGAGATTATGGGGCCCCATAGCAAAACTTTCATAGGGCCATAAGATGTAGGCACTCTTGGGAAATGGCACCTGCCCCTACCCTATGGATATGAGTTAATTGACCAATTTACATTCCCATGCAGTCTACACTACATTTAGTCCATGGGCACTTAGGGCTCTTTCACACTAGAGGCCTTTTTCGGCGTTTTACCGCCATGGCCATAGTCTGCGTTTTCCATGCGTTTTACGGACTCCAGGGCTGTAAAACGCTATGAAAAAAGCTGTGTGTCCATCAAGCTCAACCTCTTGAGCCTGTCTGTACTTTAATCCAGATGCATAAAAAATAAAATGTTCTCTCTGGCTAGATTTTCGGCTACTCATCTTTGCCCCTTCAGTTGGATCCTGGTCCCACTCAGAATTAAATTAAAACTGCTCTGCCTGGCATACAGATTCATCCACCATACTACCCCTTTGTACATCCTGGATCTCGTCCAAAGACACTCCCCAAACCGCTCTCTCTGCTACACCAACACTCTATGGATGTCCACACCTCACATTATTTGCTCACTTGTGAGGCTTCTGGACTTCTCCAGAGCGGCACCTTCTCTATGGAACTCCCTCCCCCATCAGATTCGCCCCCACCTTCAACTCATTTAAGCAGGCCTTAAAGGCCCATCTGTTCACCATTGCTTACTTGCCATCTGTAATGCCTTCGATATGTCATATCAAATATATGTCTTATCGAATGCATCATCTGAGTCACAAACGCACATTCCATTTTGAATAACAAAACAGCATTTTTTAAATCAACCTTGTTTCCCCCCTTCTTCCTGGCTCTGCCAGCAATCACTGACAGTTTTTTTTTTTTTTTAAATTACAGAACATTTCACCCACGTGTGAAAAGCTTCTCTCCTAGCCACATCGGACCTCCTAGAAGGTTTAGTGTCCCATCCATCAGATCCAGTCAGATATGAGTTTGACAGAACCAATTTAAAGAGCCCTGTCCCACACAAAGTGGCTTCAAGCTCAGCAGGGTTTGGCATTTAGGCCCTATAGCCATAGAGTTCAAAAGAAAACCAATCTCCCCAGCTGGTTGCTATAACCTCATAATTACATAGTTATTTGGGTTGAAAAAAGACATACGTCCATCGAGTTCAACCAGAGTCATCGAGTTCAACTAGAACTCGATGGCTCTGGTGAACTGTTATCTATAAAACTATCCATCAACTCCTATATTTGTCATATTACCTGTGTTGCAAAGCTGCTAGGTCCTCCACATTCACAGAGTGAGTAGGACTTCCCGTGACACTGGTCCTAAGAGATTTCCAACACTCTGGATTTTCCAGAACCAGTGCTACAAAGGGTGAAAGTAAAAAACTATTATGCGTCATCCATCGTCCTCATGTTTAGTATCAGAAGATTCTTAAATGTGTGTTGAGGATGACTATCAATCTTATGTCTCTGTCTGAACTATGGGTGCTGGAAAATTGGCACAACCAGGGTTCTGCCAGATTTTGTGTATCTGGGGCAGGGCCTGCCCCTATTCAAATTCCACAAGGATAGACTTGTACATGTTATAATATCCACTACCAGCAACAGTGAGGGTTAAAACACAATGACACACTGAGCAGAGGGTCCTATACCTTTAATCTGACGTAAAAATTACCATCAATCAACAGCCAGCTGGAATCTGGCAGGCAGCTATCTTAACGTTTCCCTTCGCATGGCAATCGCTATATTGGATTTTTCGCCAAGGACTTTCGATTGTTGCACAGACTACCAATAAAAGTATTTTGAACTGAATTGTAAGACATTCTATTTCCTTTTCATCTCTACTCATTTCTATCAACCCAATCTGTTCTGACTAACAGATATATTTATCTGCTGGTTGTAAGTAGATTTGAGTGTATGTAGTTTTAGAAAAAAAGTAACGATCTTATTGTTCAGTCTTGTGCCTGTTCTGGTCATCTGATTGTTGCTACAAAGAATCTGCCCTCCGAAGAGTCATTGTTTATTATATTCTTATAAATTGGCATTTTGCTAGTTAGGTTTGCAAATAACCATTTTCTTCCTTCTAGGAATAGCTAGCGGGAGTCTCTTCCCTCCCTTCAGAACTGGAAGGGTGGTGTCAGCAAAATTACCCAATGTCCAGTGCAAAATCGATATTTTAATTTTACTGCTTGTACATACAACTGGGATTGTACATGTATGGGCACCATTAACCAATCTTAACCATTTACTGCGCACACCGTGGATTTGCCTCCAGAAGTCTCTAGTGAATGAGACCTACGTGGCAACTGTGGCCTATTAATACAGGATTGGATGCGGTTGTCATATTACATTGTCAGCATCATTGCGACCAATCTTTATCCTCAGTCAGTTCACCGTATTTCAAGCCCTTGGATGTGACTATTCCCCGAATGATAACGGTAGCAGATTAGATGGAATTGGCACTTGTTGTCACGTTATCATCTGATGATCCAGCAACCGGTCTTTTAACGTCATTTAGTCGGGAACGCGGGACTGGATTGTCACACCATCTTCATAGCTCCAACCCCCTCCCTTGGACATACGCCCTAATGCCGTAATGCCCCTGTGTAGCACTGCTTAAAGGAACTCTATCAAACCAGCTTGATTCTGTAAAGCGTGATAACTGCTATCACAGTAGTTATCACGCGATCGGCTGTGTGCAGTGCTTGTCACGTGAACAGCGTCAGCTCGTCCGATCATGTGCACATTTCACATGAATTTGCGCACAAAATCACGGCCGTTGCGCGTGTTATAGCGAGCGCAAAAATGCTAGCGCGACCGTGATGAGTTACCACAGCATTGTGAATCAAGCCCATAGAGTTAATTATGTACTGTAACGGGAATCCCCCCCCCTCCTTTCATGGCTAAGTCTGTCATCAGAATTTCAGCAGACTGCCCTCAGAAAAGTGTGAAAGGGATTAGATAACAGTAAACAGAGAGATAAGGATTCAGATGTATACAACAACACTTAGCAGCACCTCCCAAACATTTCTGTAACGATTGTGGGATTCTCTCCGTGCGCTGACACTGCGGAAATCCACCACAAGCGTATAATTTGAGGGAACCCAGCAAAAGGTGCAACGCACCTGTAGAGGGAAATTCCTGTCGGCAGGTGGAGCTGTGGAGTGCAGAGGAACAACTCCTCTGCCTGCCACAGACGCCAGACAGGAATTGCACGAAGGGAAGAAACACAGGGCAAGATAGCCCTGAAAGAGAGAGATCAAAGCGACAGAGGGTATGTGTGTCCACCAATCTAGTAGCCACCCTGCAACGATGAACACACAACCAAGAAGATCAGGTGAGAAGGCAATCGCCAGAGATGGCGATTGCTAACAGCGACACAAGACCGAATAAGCACAGATGAGTATTGTATGTATGTCCACCAATCTAGCCGCCAACCTGCGACAGCGGACACACAATAGAGGAAACCAAGTGAGAACGCAATCGCAAGAGAAGTGATTGCGAAAGAGAATGAGCACAGGGATAGAATGTATGTATGTGCCCCAATCTAGTCGCCAACCCGCGACGGTGCACACACAACAGCAGAAACGAAGTATGAATGCAATCGCGAGAGAGGCTATTGCCAGAGGTGACACAAGGCTACAGCAAGGCAGAGCACGAGAGTAGCAAAGGCACAGCAAAACGTACAATGAGAAGATAAGGAAAATAATAAACGCTAACTAAACGCGAACACCGCACTCATTCGCAACAGCGAACGCGTTTTTTGCGCAGTCTCCGCGTGTTAAGCACAACAGAGGCAAGCACGCCTAACTAACCACCGACAGACAAACATGAAACAGAGGACGCGAGCGCTTGCTTAAAGGTTACCTCACCAAGCCTCCAGCAAGCGTTCGTAGCAGACAAGACAGGTACATAAAAACAGGGATAAGTGCGAGATACGATCCACTGCTCTTACCGCCAGAGCGAGTGCGACCCAAGTAAGGCAACAGAGCTAGCAGGATCCACTGCTCTTTCCGTCAGAGCAAGTGCGATCCAAGTATAGCAAGAGAGTTGCAGACCAGAAGGATCCACAGCAGCTACACAGGGGCTAGTGTGATCCAAGCACGACAGACAGACAGAACAGGCAATACAAATAATACAATCCTGACTGCTCTAGCAAGGATGCCTAGTGCAGTCCCAGGAATTACTTTAAGCTAATCTTCAAACAATAAGCAAGGCTGACACTCCAGGAGTGTTTCACAGGACAAACCCTTATGACCAGCGACGTACTGTGGAATCACATGGTAAATATAGAGCAAGCCTACAAAGGATGTGGCTAGGCAATTTGCATGACAAACGTATGCAAATTCCTCAGCAGCAGCAAGCTGCAAAACTGACAAAAGGTCTCTCTTCCAGAGACCTGCAGAATGCAGACCTGAACAGTGGTCAAAAAACTGCCTGCCTGCGCAGGCAGCTGAGCGGATCATTACAATTTCCTATCTCAATTAAAGAAAACATGTCAATCTATAGTGTCCCTTTTAAAGGTGGTTTAAAAAAAACAAAACAAGATCTACTTACCTGGAGCTTTCTCCAGCCCCTGGCAGCCTATCTGTCCCTCGCCGCAGCTCCACTCCCAGCCGGTGTCTCATGGTCCCTACTTCCTGCCATTGCAAGTGACTTCTGTGCCTGCGCAAGTGTGCGCCCGCACTGCTCACGGAGGCGCAGAAAATGCCCACCGGGTGAGGTCGGCATCTGCAATGGAGAGGACACCAGCTGGGAGGGGAGCTGCGGCGAGGGACACATAGGCTGCAGGGGGCTAGAGGAAGACAAACACAAGTAGATCTTGTTTTTGTTTTTCAGCCTCAGACCTGTCCTTTAGGCTACTTTCACACCAAGACGTTGCGTTTTAGGGGACCGTATGGTCGCATAACGTGCCCCTAACGCAACGTATGGTGGTGTTGAAGTTGGACGTCAGATTGAGGTGCGTTATGCGGCTCTCAAAGCAGCTGCTCCAGGTTAGTGATAGGAAGTCCGGATCTTTTTAAGGATTAGGATCATTTGAATCGGATGATTGAAAAGATCCGGATCTTTGCACCGAATCATTTGAATCATTTTACTAGGGAAGCAGACTGGGTGAAATGACTAGCAGGACAGGACATTCCCTGCACTGTACATTCTGTATGTTCCTGTTTCTTCCAGACAGACATCCACTGTGAACCAAATCTTTCATTGTGATGATCCGGATGATTCGACTCACAAAAAAAGATCCGGATCAAATGAACGATTCGTTCATGATCCGGACAACACTACAGTCCCACCTCGAGTCTCCTCAGTGCAGTGAATATTAATTAGCCATGTGGCTGGCTGCTGCTGCTGCAGAGGAGGAGGAGGGACCTCCTCCTCCAACATTACTGAGCATGTGCAAACAGTCCAACGCTGCTTAGCCCAGTATAACGTACAGCATGCAGCACTTTGTTTAAACGTGCTGCGTTACAATGTAACGCAACGTGTGCACTGTGAACAGATTGTTTGATTTTACAGTGCTGTGAGTTAGGCTGCGTTACTGGCTGCCTTAACGTAGGACTTTAACGTCCCACTGTGAAACCAGCCTTAATGTTGTAATGTCTCTCCCATCTATTGTACAGTGCTACAGCTACATAATAAGTTAACGCTTTATAAAGTTTAATAAAAGATACATACACACACAATTGTCACCTGCAGGGATTTAGACTGGGATACTGGACACAAAGTAGTTGGAGTGAGTCCAATACCTTCAGATGTATTCATTTTAATATATATGGCGCTATCCTGCTGACACAGACAGGATATCTGGCCTTACTTTTTCTGACATCAAATTTAACTTGCCCAAACAGCCATCCTGTGAAGATCCTTTCTATAGTACGGTATGTCATTATTCAGTTTTATTTTTTCAATTTGTTTTTAGGTGAACCCAAAGAAAGAAAAATACTGGACTCATGTAATCTCGGATGCTTGCAGGTTTGCCATGATGTGGAAATATGGTGGAATTTATATGGACACTGATGTCATTTCATTGCGTCCAGTCACTAAGGATTGTTTTCTAGCAGCTGAATCCTTTAGAACTATAAGCAGCAGCGTGTTTGCCTTACCCGCATTTCACAGCATGACCTGGAATCTTATGGACAACTTTGTGGTGGACTATAAAGGATGGATTTGGGGGCACCAAGGACCAGGAGTGTTCACACGTGTTTTCAGGAAGCTGTGTGGAGATCTAGCATTCATATCAGCGACTGACATCAAATGCTCAAATGTCTCCTATCTTTACCCTGACCGTTTCTACCCAATCTTGTATACAAACTGGGAAAAATATTATGAAGTTTGGAAACCTCCACCAGCATTTTCAAATTCATTCGGTCTCCACTTATGGAATTATAAAAATAAAAATGGACAAACTATGATTCCTGGGAGTAACACTTTAGTGGAACACCTCTACAAGAATAACTGCCCCTCTACATATGAAGCCATTGTGAGGAAAGAGAAGACCTACCTTTAAGAAACAAACTGCTTTCTAAACCAAAGTGGAACTAAAACCTTGTACACATGTATGAGGCATGCCCCTGTCAGGGTTTTGGGATTTGAGGCCTAAAGTGAAATTGCAAGGCTAAGGCTGTACAGGTAACTTTGTATGACAGCATCTCATACTGTTGCTATGCGTGGGGGAGGAGGTTCGATGGAGCAGGGCTTGAGAAGAACACGGGGGGAGGGGGAAGAACAATGCTCTTGGTCAGCGCTCAACCGAATCAATTCTCTGAGGCCAATCCTCTTGATCGTTGGCCGAGGTACCGGGGGCATCAGGGACTGCTGTATTCACGCTAGATATTTGAAAGAGGTGGTCATTACTGGCCACCTTGGCTGATTTCCATCTACTTTGTGTACCCAGCTTTACACTTCCAACTAGGACTGGATTTGCACTCATTACCGCCAAAGGCCACTGTCAGCAGCTGCCTCCCTTCAGTATAGGCAGACAGACGACCCCTCCCCATCTCCAGCATAGGTAGCCCATTGACCGTTTCCTCTAGTATAGGTAGCCAGATAGTCCCCCCCCCCTCCAGTTTAGATAGCCTGATGACACCCCCGCCTTCCCTCTAGTATAAGAGGTCACATGACCCCCCTTCCGTATAGATAGCTTGATGACCCCCCCCTCCCTCCACTATAGTTAGCCTGGTGCTCCTCCCCCAGTATAGCCTACAGCCCACCTGCCCTTGATCCTATGGTGGCCATGGCTTATGTGTCCTACTGTCCTCGACTTAACCACTTAACGACCAGCTGACACCGAAAGGCGGCGGCTGGTTGTTTGTGGTTTTACATGGAAACAGCAGCTCGTTCGTGCGGCCGTTCCATGTCAGTTCACGGAGGGTGTCTCCATGAACAGCCAGCGAGCCTCCGATCGCGGCTCGCAGGCTAAATGTAAACACGCGGGGAAGAAATCCCCTGTGTTTACATCCATACGGCGCTGCTGCATAGCAGCGCCATAAAGGAGATCGGCGATCCCCTGCCTCTGATTTGCTGGGGATCGCCGCCGTGTGATAGGCTGAAGCCTATCAGAGGCGGCGCAGGACGCATCGCCGTCCTGTGCCACCCATGGAGTGAAGGGGAGGGAGGGAAGGAGAGGGAGGGAGAAATCGCGCTGCGGAAGGGGGCTTTGAGGAGCCCCCCCCCCCCCCCCCCCCGCTGGGCACATGTGAGCGGCGGTGATCAGACCCCCCCCAGCAGGACATCCCCTTAGTGGGGAAAAAAGGGGGAAGTCTGATCGCCCTGCAGCAATGACGATCTGTGCTGCGGGCTGGTGAGCCCACGCAGCACAGACTTAGGAAAGCAGCCCCGATCCTTAAGTGGTTAAATCCGGCCCAGCTTCCAACACACATATTTGACATATGTTGCCTTTTGTGTTCAGGGCTGGCGCTTCCATTGAAGCTAAGGGGGCATATCCCCAGGGCCTTGACCACTCCGGGGGCCCCTGTGCCACTGGATTCCACAGGTAATGTCTCGCTGATTACAACCTTCAGGTGGTCTCCCGCTAACTGCTCCCGTGGATCCCGGCCCCACATGGTCCATAGCTAAGCCTGAGCTGGATGAAGAAGACACAGGCAGGGTGCCTGAAGATAGAGATCGGAATGGAGCAGTCGCCAGGACAGGTGAGTTGTTACAAGGCAGCTCAGGCTCAACTCTCAGCTACGGGGGCCACGGAAGCAGTCAGCGAGAGACCACCTGGGAGGTCAAGTGGAACGGGGGCCTGGGGACTGACTTTGCTTGCTGGGGGGGGTGGTGTCACCAAGTTACTTGATTAATGTTAATGTGAATTCATACTTCTGAGCTGAGCAAATGGAGACCATGAATATGGAGGTGGTGGGTGTAGAAGAACAGCTAAGCCATTGTCCCCAATGTAAATCGTGTTTGAGTTGTAAAAAAAGTAATGCATGTTTATACATGTCAAAAATGACAATTGCGTTGATTTTAAACACATTTCTGCATAGATAAATGTGCTTAAAGAGAACCTGAAGCGAGTAGTATATGGAGGCTGCCATATTTACTTCCTTTTAAACAATATCAGTTGCCTGGCAGTCCTGCTGATCTATTTGGCTGCAGTAGTGTTTGAATCACACCAGAAACAAGCATGCAGCCAATCTTGTCAGATATGACAAGATTGTCTGCATAATGACATATAGATGATAAATAGAACATTTTAGTAGTATGGAAAAAGTCTCATATTTTCTATTTTCAGTTTCAGCCTAGGCTGTTTATTATGTAGAGGAGACCAGATATCTGGGAGACCAGATATATTTTCTACTGGCTTTAGTACACTAACATTCTGCAGATGTTATCTTCCAGTACTAAAGATGTTGCCGCCTGTGACAAATTTCAGAAAGTAAATTGGGGTGTGGAAGGATTTCACAATGGGCAAACACTGAATAAATTATTTATAAATATTGCAAAAATGTGTTGTGTTATTTTGAATACAGTTCCAGAATTGGTAGTTGTCTAAACATTAAAGGGACCCTGGGCAGACACTGTGGGTATGCATATACAGTGTTGCCCATAATTATTCATACCCCTGGCAAATTTTGACTTAGTTACTTTTATTCAACCAGCAAGTAATTTTTTTGACGGGAAATGACATAGGTGTCTCCCAAAAGATAATAAGACGATGTACAAGAAGCATTATTGTGTGGGAAAAAGAAAAACATTTCTCAGCTCTAATTTACATTTGAGCAAAAAGTGCCCAGTCCAAAATTATTCATACCCTTCACAAACTGTCAGTTTGTGCAAGAATCTAAACTTCTATACCCTTCCAAATAGTCCAAGTTGTTCTAAAGCATCCCAATTACCTTGATTAATTGGGATCAGCTGTTTTATTCAACTCAACAGGTGCAAAACAGCAGCTCTCTGCAGTTGGTTTGTGGACAGTCATGGCTAAGACAAATGAGCTCAGTGAGGACCTGTGGCTGCTCACAAGTCAGGAAAGGGCTTCAATGTTTTGTAGAGCTGGCGCAGGGAATGGTGGTGTGTGGCACGCACCCAACACCACACACTGCCGCTCACTGCTGCACAGCTCTGCTATACTGAGTATAGCAGAGCTCAAAGCATCTTTGAATTTGGTTCCAATGCTCCCCATTGGTCTATTGACAGACCAACGGGGAGCCTTGGAGCCAAATTCAAAGATGCTTTGAGCTCTGCTATACTAAGTATAGCAGAGCTGGGTCTCCCTCCATCTCGCTCCCTGGCTTTGCGCTCTCTTTTCTGCACCCTGCACCTATCACCCCCACTTACCTGCACCATGGAGCACCCTGATAGGTGCTATCATTGCTCCAGGGTGCCAGTTAGGTGGAGGCGATAGGTGTAGGGTGTGAGGAGGAGAGCAGAAAGCCATGGAGGGAGACTGAGGAAGATGCAGCTCTGCTATACTTAGTATAGCAGAGCTGTCGGCGGTGAGCGGCAGTGTGTGGCGAAGATTCGGATTTGTGGAAATTCGTTTTCGAAATTCGCAAACCCAAAATTTTATATTCAGCCCATCATTAGACACATTGCTGTTTCCTTCATTTGGTGTGAAAGAGGAGAAGCCTTCAACCCAAAGAACACCATCCCCACTGTCAAACATGGTGGTGGGAACCTAATGCTTTGGGGGGGGGGGAGGGGGAGGGGGTGCAGCCAATGGACCACGGAACCTAATCAAAGTAAACGGCACCATGAAAAAAATGCAATACATGAGAATTCTCAACAACAACATCAGGCAGTCTGCAGATAAATTTTTGCTGTGTGTTTTGGGTTCTTGTCATTCTGAAATATCCACTGGTGCCCAAACCAGTGGATATTTCAGGATGACAAGGACCCAAAAAACACAGCAAAAGTTGTGAAGAAATGGTTAGCAGACAACAATGTTAATGGTTTGGAGTGGCCTGGCCAGAGTCCTGACTTGAATCCAATTGAGAATCTGTGGAGGGAGTTTAAGATCACAGTGATGACAAGAAGACCCTCCAACCTGAAAGATCTGGAGCTCATTGCTAAATATGAATGGGCAAAAATACCTGTGGAGACATGCAAAAAGCTGGTCTACAATTATAGGAAGTGTTTGATTGCTGTAATAGCCAATAAATGATTTTCTATTGATTTATTGAGAAGGGTATGAATAATTTTGGACTGGACACTTTTTGCTCAAATGTAAATCGAAGCTGAAAAATCTTTTTTTTTTCACAATAATACTAGTGTTTATTGGAATTTGATCGAGTCCCTTCTGCATGTATTGTGGCTTTTGATGTAGAGTATAGACCACAATGGGAGGGAGGGGATGTGGTGTACAACCTCTTTAAAAAAAAAAAGAAAAAGGAAAATGGATGCATGGACTGAAAACTAGATGTGGCAGGCATAAATGTTGATTCTGATTTTAATTAATAAATTTTATTTTATTTTTTTATATATTGATACTGTTATTCTATTACCGAATTTTGGGTGCACTGCCACTTTTAGAATAGAAGTGACTGATGAACTGCAAAGGATTGTTTTTTTTTTATATTTCATTTTTGCTGTACTCTCACTTTAAGAAATGAAGGAGATAGTTTTTAAGGGGGTGTACTTACTAAAAGTTACATTGGATGTGATAATGTACAGTATACACGCTAGATAAGCAAACAATCAGCCAAAGTGATTGTCATCATTAATTCCCCCCCCCCCCCCACTCCAACTAACAGATTGCTTCTGGCAACAGGAGGGTGATGGGGGCACATGTGGTGCGACTGAAACCCTATTAACGGGGGGCTATTATTGAGTTCATGGGGCTGGGGGAGGCCCAGGTAAGTATTGATTCTCTACTTTACGTCTTCTCAGGTTCTCTTTAAAAAGTACTTCCTCTCCAGGCATTGAAATTGCCTACGTAGCTCAAATTTATTTAGAAATTCCAAGATATAAATAGCTGTACTGTAAGCTATTTGCGTTCCTTTCTTCCCATGTTCTGCCTTTTGAGTGTTTGTCTGAAGTTTTTTTGTTAGTTACACTGCTTATTTAATACACAGTGCTTTCTAATAAATATAATGCATGGGTAATATTTTTAGGACAAATAAAACTTTTTCAGGTATGATTCTATTTTTCAACAATCTATCTCATTTTAAGCATATTTTGCTATTTTCACCAATTATAATTTAAAAGTAAACAACCCAGTGTGTAAACAACACAAAAGGACATATATGGCCACGAAGAGTAGGAGTCAACTGAATGAATGAGGAGGACACCAGTGGTGCTCATCCGGATTTCGGATATCCGAACTACCCAGATAATCTGAACTTTTTCCACTATCCGAACTTTGAATAGCAATTCGGATATTTTTTAAAATCCGAATTGACTATCCGAGCAAACTTGGATTTCCCATCTGAAATCCGAAATCCGGGCGGATAGTTAGTTCAGATATCCGAGCAAAAGCCAAAATCACCTTCAATGGCAAAAATCCCTTTCGAAGGCATCCAGGCAGAGAGAGAACGAGAGAGAGAGACCTCCGAACGGTTTTTTTTTTTTTTTTTGCCATTTTCAGGTCACTTCCGGTGTTCTATCCGGATACCTGAATCCGGCCAGATACTGAGGTCTGATATCCGATTCGGATTGGAAAATGTTAAACTCTGATATCCGACCCAGATCGGATAGAGGAGTATCAGGATCCGAATTAAATCCAGATAGTGAAAAGTGGTATCCAAGCAGCACTGGAGGCCACAAAAAAAAAGTGTTTGGGTATTTATGTTTATCTTGCATAGAGACCAGCACATTCCAAAACTCTCTTCCTCTGAATTTCAGAAGAAAAGAGTTTTGGACTGCACTGGTTTATATGCAAGGTAATTGGATTGGTCCTGCCGGAGCTCTGGTGCACTCACTGACCATGTTGCACCTTCAGTATCTGAAGAGGAGTGCAGCCAAACAACTTTGTGTCTATCGGTATTTATGTTTATCACACCACTTAAATTGTGTTGCAGGAACAACATACAATGATGTTTGATTATGAAATAAAGTTATTTATTTCTACTTTGTATTTTTTTTTCTTTTTTAATGCATTGTAAAGCATAGGGGTAGCGAAGACTACAGAATCTTCTTAAAAAATTAGCATATTGTGATAAAGTTCATTATTTTCTGTAAACTTAAGGACCAGGGCTTTCTGCAGTGATCGGTGCTGCGTGGGCTCTCCAGCCCGCAGCACCGATCAGGATTCAGCCTTGGCGATCAGACTTCCCCCCCCCTCTTTTTTCCCCACTAGGGGGATGTCCTGCTGGGGGGGGTCTGATCGCCGCCGGCCGTGTGATCTGCGGGGGGGCTCTTCAAAGCCCCCCTCCGCAGCGTTTTTGGCGCTCCCTGCCTTCCCATCCCTCCCTCTCCCTCCATGGGCTGCGCAGGACGGATATTCGTCCTGCGCATTGAAGGATAGGCTTCAGCCTATCATATGCCGGCGATCCCCGGCCAATCAGAGGCCGGAGATCGCCGATCTACGTCACGGCGCTGCTGTATGATGTAAACAGCAGGGATTTCTTCCCCGCGTGTTTACATTTTGCCGGCGAGCCGCGATCGGCGGCTCTCCGGCTGTTCACGGAGACACCCTCCGTGAACTGACATGGAAAGGCCACTCGATCGAGCGGCCGTTTCCATGGTGACCCACTTAAGACCTGCTGACGCCTATGGGCGTTAGCTGGTCCTTAAGTGGTTAACTGATAAACATTAGACTTTCATATATTTTCGATTCAAATACACACAACTGAAGTAGTTCAAGCCTTTTATTGTTTTAATGTTGATGATTTTGGCATACAGCTCATGAAAACCTAAAATTCCTATCTCAAAAAATTAGCATATTTCATCCGACCAATAAAAGGAAAGTGTTTTTAAAACGAAAAAAGTCAACCTTCAAATAATTATGTTTAGTTATGCACTTAATACTTGGTCGGGAATCCTTTTGCAGAAATGACTGCTTCAATGCGGCATGGCATGGAGGCAATCAGCCTGTGGCACTGCTCAGGTGTTATGGAGGCCCAGGATGCTTCGATAGTGGCCTTAAGCTCATCCACAGTGTTGGGTCTTGCGTCTCTCAACTTTCTCTTCACAATATCCCAGTGTAACAATTGCGGAATCGTCTCCGTGGTCAGCGCACCAGACGTGCGCTGACGCGGCGGATTTCCTCCACAAGCGTATTATTGAGGACACCCAGGCTAGGTGCTATGCACCTGCAGAGGGAAATTCCTGTCGGCAGGTGGAGCTGTGGAGTGCAGAGGAACAGCTCCTCTGCCCTACCACACACGCCAGACAGGAATTGTACGAAGGGAAGAAACGCAATCGCAAGAGAAGCGATTGAGAGTGAGCACAGAGACAGATTGTGTGTGTGTGCATAAAATTAGTCGCCAACCCACGACTGTGCACACACCACAGCAGATAAGAAGCAGGAACGCGATCGCGAGAGGTGCGATCGCCAGACGTGACACAAGGTTACAGCAAGGCGGAGCACGAGAGTAGCAAAGGCACAGCAAATAATACAATAAGGAGATACGGAAAATAATAAATGCTAGCTAACCGCGAACACCGCACTCATTCGCAACAGTGCACGCGGTTATGCGCGGTCTCCACGTGATAAGCACAATAGAGACAAGCACGCCTAACTAACCAAAGACAGACAAACACGAAACAGAGAACGCGAGCGCTTGCTTAACGGTTACCTCACCAAGCCTACAGCAAGCGTTTCGAATCAGACAAGACAGACACACGAAAACAGGGACAAGCGAGAGATAGGATCCACAGCACTAGCGAAAAGTGGCTAGCGCGATCCAAGTACAGAGTAGCAGAACAGAAGGATCCCCAGCGCTAGCGAAAAGTGGCTAGCACGATCCCAGAAGACAGAACAGAAGGATCCCCAGCGCTAGCGAAAAGTAGCTAGCGCGATCCCAGGAGACAGAGTAGCAGAACAGAAGGATCCCCAGCGCTAGCGAAAAGTGGCTAGCGCGATCCCAGAAGACAGAACAGAAGGATCCCCAGCGCTAGCGAAAAGTGGCTAGCGCGATCCCAGGAGACAGAACAGAAGGATCCCCAGCACTAGCGCTAGGGCGAGTGCGATCCAAACACACGGCAGACAGAACAGATGAGGTAGGCAGAAACAACCGCTGTTTCAACCTACACTCCAGACTCAATCAGAAGGATCCACAGCCGCTAACTCTAGGGCTTGTACGATCCAAACACAAGACAGACGGAACAGGCAAAACAGATAATACAACCTGACTGGACTAGAAGGGGAGCCTAAAGCAACCCCCAGGAATTAACTATACTAGATAGCAATGGCTGACACTCCAGCAGTGTCCATCAGGAACAGACCATGGAAGGGAAATGTCCAGCAAAGCATTCTGGGAGCAGAATGCTTTTATAGTGCCAGTCATCAAAAGAAGGCAGGTAATGGATTTGCATGACTAATGTATGCAAATCCCTCAGCAACACAAGCTGCAAAACTGACAGAAAGTCTCTCTTAAAGAGACCTGCAGAATGCAGACGTGAACAGTGGTCAAAACGCTGCCTGTCTGCACAGGCAGCTGAGCAGATTCTCACAGTACCCCCCCTTCTAGGGTCGAATTCCAGACGACCCTCAAAACTGATATCTCCAAACCATTCTAACAGAAGACTCATGAAGGTCGGGGCAGCCCGACAAGGTCCAATTCCAGAGTCAGTCCACCCGAAACCGACCTCATCGGAAACAGAAGCCACCAAAACATGCCCATCAGTACTACCAATCTCAGTATAACACCCATCAGGACTGTGAACGCCAGAGAAGAAGCCATCGACACCCTCCAGACAATACCCACCACCTTCCAAGGAGCGTCCGAAAATACCAAACCTGCCACAATACCTGTTCGAAGTGTCCCTTACAACACAAAAACCACCGTTGATCTTATCCAGGGTACCAAGCAAAATCTCTCCCGGGATCTCCCAGAACCTTTTGAAGCTCCACAGGGATCCCAAGAGGGTAGAACAATCACCAGGCTCACATGGAGAATTACCAAGAACCCCCATGGAACCAATGACAATTCCGGATTCAGAATTACGAGGACACCCATCAAGATCAAGACTTTCAGGGACCACTTCTGGGCATGCAAGCAGGCAGGCCTTATCAGAGCATGTCTCCACCGAGGAAGCATCTGAGTACGCTGGTAACCGAGGCACACTTGGGCTTTCTGGGTCACAGAGCACACTGGGGTACACCAGCACAGGAGAAACCTCAGGACATGTCGGGGAACTGCCAACCTCAGAGTCCGGCACGTCAAGACCAAAACCAGTACCGGGCAGAGAAACATCATGAGTGGAGGTCACAGGCACTGGACTTTCAAAAGAAGACTCGGATACAAATTCAGAAATTTCTGTGACAATAATATTATCATTGACTACACAGGCGTGAAGCTCCATCAGAGCTGAAAAGGTAGCCAGCAAGGCAGCAATGCCTACTGAAGTGGGCAACACCTCAGAAGGACTTGGGGGGCAGGAGACGTCTCCTACAAGTTCTGCACCCTTTGGGAGGAACTCGGAGATCTCCAGGAGGTCAGACAGGACCTCAGGAACATCCTTTTTCAAGTTTCCTAAGAAGGATTCTGAACTATCCATGTTACAGGGCAAGGCTTGAACTTTATTTTGTGAACCGGGCAGATGTCCCAGGGAAGGTTCCACCATAAACTGAGACTGAATTTCATCATCAGGACAGGGATACACAGAAATATCTAGTGAAACTAACTCTGGCTTTCTGAGTTTCGTTTCACTGCAGGGAAATTCCTCCATAGCAGTCAAACCAGACTGCAATTCCAAAATAGCAGAGAAACAGGTAACAATGGTTGCAATACCTAGACGAGCCTCTAGGGACACTGCAGGACATTTTAAACAAGGTAATATTGACTCATCCAGATTACTGGGTGGAGAGTCAGTATTTACTTCAGAATCAGACTCGCAAATGTCAATGCGAGTGGACATAATGTCTTTATTCATGATACAGGGCAGGCTCAGAGACACCTTCTCTGGACAGAGCAAAGGTGCTTCAGTATCAGGTTCACAAAACCAAAGTGCTGTCTCATTCTTAGACTCGGTTAACGATGTCGAATCCGAGGAGACAGAACGCAAAATTTGCGAATCCACAATCGCTTTAGGTTGCGAAACCGAACACTCCAAAGACAGGGATTCTGAGGTCTCCAGGCTGGATTGCTGGATCTCAGAAACGCCAGCTGACAATGTACCTTTACAAACGTCACCTGAATGACGTACACGTAATTCATTCAGAATCATTTTCCACATACAAATCAGCGGACTCACAAAGTCAAATTCACACCCCTTTTTTTCTCTTAAGGCGGAAGCATAACTTATACATGCTCTCAAGACAGATTCACTTCTGGCAATGTAGTACTCACAAAACGACTCTGAATCGTTCTCCAATTCATACGCCAACGATTCGAGCTGTTTTTTCTGGAACGGGGGCTCCCATTCACACCTGACTGGGTCTGAGCATTCATACTGAACCATGTTAGGGGAAGTTGTGACAACAACATGAGGAATCATATTAATTTTACTCTTGAAACTGCATAGTTTGGGAATTTTCCCCATAGCAAGATCATAGATGGAGGATCTTAAAGTAGTACTGAGAGAAGAAGATCTGTTTTTACATGACAAGGGATCACACAAATCATTGACAAACCTGACACACTCACGCCGATCACAATCGACAGGAACATCTGAGAAACCGGCATCAGATCGCACAGATTTAACCTCTAAACAAACGGGAGAAACTCCATCAGAATTCACGCAGGTGTCCACAGTCGAGGCACACCCATTCATTTCAGGTCGCACAGTGTCCAAACTCACTAGCTTTACCCCAGAAAGACAGGAATAATCATGTGACAATGGTGTTTCTTTATTGGAAATAATTGGTTGGTGTGTGTGCAATTCGTCCAAAATAGTCTGCCACACATAAATCACCAGATCCACATCACACTCATCACATTCATCAGATTCGATCAAAAGGTACATAGAGTCGAGACAATCATTCAGGTCATCCGCGCTCTTTGCGATATAAAAATCGCAAAAGGCTTTCCAATCAAAATCAAACTCTTCCAACAAGGCCCCAATCTCCCATGAGGCAAATGGCGGTTCAAACAACCCAGTATCTAGGTAATCTCCATATGGGTTGGTGTCAGGAACGAGGACAGACTTTTTAACTGTTTTAATGTAGTGTGCGATCCTACCTATAATAGGATCCACATATGCCTTTGCCTCAGGCAATGACATCTGAACAAAATCGAAGGTTCCCTCTGCCCTGGGAATTTTGGTTTGGCTGGACATTCTGTAACGATTGCGGAATCGTCTCCGTGGTCAGCGCACCAGACGTGCGCTGACGCGGCGGATTTCCTCCACAAGCGTATTATTGAGGACACCCAGGCTAGGTGCTATGCACCTGCAGAGGGAAATTCCTGTCGGCAGGTGGAGCTGTGGAGTGCAGAGGAACAGCTCCTCTGCCCTACCACACACGCCAGACAGGAATTGTACGAAGGGAAGAAACGCAATCGCAAGAGAAGCGATTGAGAGTGAGCACAGAGACAGATTGTGTGTGTGTGTGCATAAAATTAGTCGCCAACCCACGACTGTGCACACACCACAGCAGATAAGAAGCAGGAACGCGATCGCGAGAGGTGCGATCGCCAGACGTGACACAAGGTTACAGCAAGGCGGAGCACGAGAGTAGCAAAGGCACAGCAAATAATACAATAAGGAGATACGGAAAATAATAAATGCTAGCTAACCGCGAACACCGCACTCATTCGCAACAGTGCACGCGGTTATGCGCGGTCTCCACGTGATAAGCACAATAGAGACAGGCACGCCTAACTAACCAAAGACAGACAAACACGAAACAGAGAACGCGAGCGCTTGCTTAACGGTTACCTCACCAAGCCTACAGCAAGCGTTTCGAATCAGACAAGACAGACACACGAAAACAGGGACAAGCGAGAGATAGGATCCACAGCACTAGCGAAAAGTGGCTAGCGCGATCCAAGTACAGAGTAGCAGAACAGAAGGATCCCCAGCGCTAGCGAAAAGTGGCTAGCGCGATCCCAGAAGACAGAACAGAAGGATCCCCAGCGCTAGCAAAAAGTAGCTAGCGCGATCCCAGGAGACAGAGTAGCAGAACAGAAGGATCCCCAGCGCTAGCGAAAAGTGGCTAGCGCGATCCCAGAAGACAGAACAGAAGGATCCCCAGCGCTAGCGAAAAGTGGCTAGCGCGATCCCAGAAGACAGAACAGAAGGATCCCCAGCGCTAGCGAAAAGTGGCTAGCGCGATCCCAGGAGACAGAACAGAAGGATCCCCAGCACTAGCGCTAGGGCGAGTGCGATCCAAACACACGGCAGACAGAACAGATGAGGTAGGCAGAAACAACCGCTGTTTCAACCTACACTCCAGACTCAATCAGAAGGATCCACAGCCGCTAACGCTAGGGCTTGTACGATCCAAACACAAGACAGACGGAACAGGCAAAACAGATAATACAACCTGACTGGACTAGAAGGGGAGCCTAAAGCAACCCCCAGGAATTAACTATACTAGATAGCAATGGCTGACACTCCAGCAGTGTCCATCAGGAACAGACCATGGAAGGGAAATGTCCAGCAAAGCATTCTGGGAGCAGAATGCTTTTATAGTGCCAGTCATCAAAAGAAGGCAGGTAACGGATTTGCATGACTAATGTATGCAAATCCCTCAGCAACACAAGCTGCAAAACTGACAGAAAGTCTCTCTTAAAGAGACCTGCAGAATGCAGACGTGAACAGTGGTCAAAACGCTGCCTGTCTGCACAGGCAGCTGAGCAGATTCTCACACCCAGCTTTATGGAGCTGATGATTTCATTTTTCAGCACGAACTGGCATCTGCTTACAGTGCCAAAACCACTGGTAAATGGTTTACTGACCATGGTATTACTGTGCTCAATTGGCCTGCCAACTCTCCTGACCTGAACCCCATAGAGAATCTGTGGGATATTGTGAAAAGAAAGTTGAGAGACGCAAGACCCAACACTCTGGATGAGCTTAAGGCCGCTATCAAAGCATCCTGGGCCTCCATAACGCCTGAGCAGTGCCACAGGCTGATTGCCTCCATGCCACGCCGCATTCAAGCAGTCAGTTCTGCAAAAGGATTCCCGACCAAGTATTGAGGGCATAACTGAACATAATTATTTGAAGGTTGACTTTTTTTGTTTTAAAAACACTTTTCTTTTATTGGTCGGATGAAATATGCTAATTTTTTGAGATAGGAAATTTGGGTTTTCATGAGCTGTATGCCAAGATCATCAATATTAAAAGAATAAAAGGCTTGAACTACTTCAGTTGTGTGTATTTGAATCTAAAATATATGAAAGTCTAATGTTTATCAGTACATTACAGAAAATAATGAACTTTATCACAATATGCTAATTTTTTTTTTAGAAGATCCTGTATATATACAGTGGGTTGCAAAAGTATTCGGCCCCCTTGAAGTTTTCCACATTCTGTCACATTACTGCCACAAACACGTGAAAGACCAATACAAAGTGGTGTAGATGTGAGAAGTGGATCGAAAATCATACATCATTCCAAACATTTTTTACAAATAAATAACTGCAAAGTGGGGTGTGCGTAATTATTTGGCCCATCATGGTAAAAAGAAGGAACAAAGAATCTTGCACCGCTCCAAGGCTATTTATTTTGTCAGTTTAGTCTTCATTCATATACACATAGATCCATTCCATAGATAATGAAACATTGTCTGACATACCCTACCCGAGTCCTGGCTGTGGGGCAATGTGGGGGCGGTAGCGGCCTGCCTGACGACCGTTTCGCTCAACGAGCTTCCTCTGAGGCTCCGTGCGCGTTATAATCCCCTTCACGGGGAATTTTATACTCACGGGCAACAGCTCTGTGTTTCGGGCACGTGACGCCGCTACAAATCACTTCCTGTCTGCGTCAGCCGCGGGCATGCATACTATATGACGCAAGCCACGCATACTCTCCGACCGGAAGTACATACGTTCCACGCTGGACCACACAACCTCCCGTCCGCATCAGCCATGCGCATGCGTACTACAAGACGCATGCCACGCGTACTCCCAGACGGGAAGCATAAGTGTCCATTTCAGAAATCTGGGACTCAAAACACTGAGCCCCAGCATCTTCCACTAGGTGGTGCTCAAACATACAGGAAAGGCCTATATATATATACATATCGGGCCTGATTCACAAAGCGGTGCAAAGTGTTTGCACGCGAGTGAAAACCCCTTTATCACGCCTAAACTCAGTTTAGGCATGATAAGAAGAAACTCGCGCAAATTTTCGCCAGCACCCGGCTCTTCGCGCGAAGCTCCCATTAAGCCCTATGGGACTTTGCACGCGCACGTACGCGCGGTAGCTTCGCGCGAGTTAGAGCACAAAGCGGTGATAACTTTGCTGGTGCAAAGGTTATCACGCCTAAAGTCTTTTAGGCGTGATAACTGAGTTATCACCGCTTTGTGAATCAAGCCCATCTTGTCTAAAATAACATATTACAATAAAAGTTTATATCTTTAATTCAATACTTTCTTAAAATATTAAAAAAAAACATATATAGTAAAAGTTATATAGGAATAATGCATATAAGATTAAATCATTTTATTATAATCTCCATATTCTCTTTAAGGAAGGGGGTCAAAAAAGTGGGACATAGACGGTGCTACCTGTTTCTCTTCAAAATATACTTTTCCTATTCTATTCTCCTTTCCTGGATATTTACGCACCATATTATGTAAATTTCCCACATTACCCCACTTATTCATGCATTATTACTCTATTTAAAAACATACTATCAGGTTTTACTGGACGAATCTCACCTAGAAAATAACTATAACTATAATTTTTTTGGGTTCATTCATGGATCTAAGAATCATTGCATATCTAAATGGTTATTTAGGCCTAATGGTCCCATAGCGTCACTACTATCCACCTACTTTCCTTCCTCAACAACAACTGTTCCCTATTACCTCCTCTATTTGGGATAGGAAATGTTTCTAAACCTGCAAAAGAAAGGCATGTTGCACCCCAATTATGTTCACTCCTACAATTATTATTATTATTTAGTATTTATATAGCGCCGACATATTACGCAGCGCTGTACAGTGTATATATGTATATTGTCTTCTCGCTAACTGTCCCTCAAAGGAGCTTACAATCTAATCCCTACCATTGCCATATGTCTATATTATGCAGTGTAAGTACTGTAGTCTAGGGCCAATTTTAGGGGGAGCCAATTAACTTATCCGTATGTTTTTGGGATGTGGGAGGAAAACTGAGTGCCCGGAGGAAACCCATGCAGACACAGAGAGAACATACAAACTCTTTGCAGATAGTGCCCTGACTGGGATTCGAACCAGGGACCCAGCGCTGCAAGGCGAGAGAGCTAACCACTACGCAACCGTGCTGCCCTACAATGTTCGATCAACCTGCTACAACCTCTTCCCGTTCTTACTGATTTTACATGCTCATGAATACGTTCTCTCATTTCCCTTGTTGTCATGCCAATATAGAATCGGTGGCATGGACACCAGATGATATATACTACATACTTTGTTCTACACGTTATGAAATCTTTAGTTTTGTTCTCTATAGGTCCCACTTTCAAATATTTTCCTGGCTGCATTTGTGGGCAGAGGGAACATCGACCACATCTATAATTCCCTTTTTGTTGCAACTTCTCCAACTACATTGGTTCCTTAGGTATTCTGAATTCCGTTGATGTTAATTTACTTCCTATAGTCGGCGCCCTTTGAAGCTTCACTAAAGGGGGTTCTTTGTGTATTTCCCTCAAAATAGGGTCTCTCTGGATCACATTCCATTTTTTGAAATACTTTGTCTCACTTCTTTATGCATGGGGGTGTAATCGAAAGAAAGTCAGTTGATTCTCCTTGTCTACCTTCTCGTGTTTTCCTATTTCTCTGCTCTTTTTTTTTTATAAGGTCTTTTCTATCTCTCCTTCTTGTTTTTTCTAAGGCCTCCTCCAACATTTCTGGTTCATAACCTCTTTTCTCTAGGTCCGACTTCAAATTCATTGCTTGTTCTATGAAATCTCCCTCCTGAGTGTTGTTCCGCTTTAATCTTAAGAACTGTCCATATGGGAGGGATCTGAAAGTATGCTCCGGATGGTAGCTTCCTTTGTGTAATAGAAGATTGCCACTAATCGGTTTCTTATAACCCTTTGATATAACTCTACCTTCTTTTATAATTAATTCCAAATCCAAGTAGATCACTTTCTCCATACTGTACTCATACGGGAAACGCATATTTTCTTTTCCATCATTTAAATATTGGTAGAATTCTTTCCATGCAGCGCGGGTCCCGGACCAGTACACCAGGACATCATCTACAAATCTAGACCATCTCCTGAGACAATTACCATGTGGGACACCGACGGCATACATGTATTTCTCCTCCCACCATGCCAAAAACAAATTGGCATACGTGCATGACACCGACGTCCCCATGGCTGTGCCCGACTGCTGCCAGTACCACTTTCCATCAAAAGTAAAAGCATTATGGGTAAGTACATACATCAAGCACTCACAAAGGAAATCTGTGTAGTTTTCATCTTTGTTAGCTTGCAGGAGGAAGAACCTTACTGCTTCCACCCCTGCTGCGTGAGGAATTCGATTGTATAGGCTGACAACGTCAACCGTTACAATTGCATCGCCGTCGCTCCAAGGTTCCCTTTCTATGCTTCTCAGCACATCCAGGGTGTCCTGTAAGTAGGACGGCACCAGTCGGAGCAACGGTCTCAGGAGATGGTCCAAATACTTTGATAGTCTCTCGGTTAGAGATCCTATACCGGAGACTATCGGTCGTCCCGGTGGACTGGTCCGGGACTTATGTATTTTGGGCGAATGAAACCATATTGGACGTTTAGGAAACTGTGGTATCAAATCATTTGCTAGTTTTTCTGACAAAAAACCTTTTTCTACCCCCCTCCTCAACAATGATCTTAAATTTCCCATAAACTTTATTGTGGGGTTCCCCTTTAGGGGTTTATAAGTCTCCTCATCTCGCAACTGCCTCATTGCTTCCTCATTGTATTGTTGCATTGTCATCACTACCAAAGCTCCTCCCTTGTCTGCCTTCTTTAATATTCAATTTGGTCTCTCCTTGAACCACTTTATTGCTTTCTCATCACTTTTACTTAAGTTTGATTTTACTTCTTTGTATCTCAGGGCTTTTAAATCATTCTCCACCTGGTTATGGAAAATGTCCATTGCTGATCCTGGTGTAACTGGGAATGGTTTTACTGATTTGCAGGGTTGAAATTCCTCTTTTCTCTTCTTGTATAACATTCGCTTCTACTCTTTCCTGTTCATTACTTTCGGACCATATTTCCTCCAATATTCTCAAAGTTCTGGTATCCTCCGTATTCCAATCCATATTGGGTACAAAACCTATGGGCCCTATTACTTTTTCCTGATCTTTCTCTGACTGTTGGTTAAATAACCTTCTTTTTTCAAAATGATTTCTAATGCTCATTCTCCTCACTCCCTTATATAAATCTACCTTGAAATTGCAATAATCAAACTTTTGTGTGCACGAGTAGTTCAAGCCTTTTCTCATCAAAAGATCATAACATTCTATAGGTAGGGGTTGATTGCTTATATTTACAATTTCTACAGGTTGTTCCTCCTGTAGAATTTCCTCTTCTTGGATCTCTGTTCATCTTGATCCTGCTCCCCTCGATCTCCTTTCCAACTGACTTTGTTTTTCTTTTCTCTCTTTTGGTCTTGCCCCTCCCCCTGCATATCTTTTTCTTTGTTGTTCGTTTTTTGATTCCCTATTCTCATTATTCTGTTGTTCTTGTGGTGTTTCTCTATTCCTTCCACTTATTTCATCTCCACTTGATTCGGTATCCGTTGTCCAATATCCCTTCCTTTGCATCGTTTTTTTTTTTTGGGTGGTCCATTCCTTGGTTTGCTGTATTTTGGTTTAGTTGTATTCCAATTAAATAAAGTGCCTTGCTTGTAATCATCCATATCTCTCATATATTTATTTACTTTCCTTTGCTTTATTCCTTCTTGGATAGGTACTTGTTTTTTCTCAATCTTTTTCAAAGTTTTGAGATAACGGTCCTCCTCTACTAGGGATTTATACTGCGCTTTCAAATTTGTATATTTCCTCTGAAAGTTTCTCATGTTCTTCTTCCGTTCATTCCAGTACAATGGTTTGTAAAATGACCACCTGTTTGGCATGAGCTTCTCTTCATTTCTCCATAAATTTGGAATCATTCTGATACTCGGCTGGTTCATAACGTTGGAACCCTCTTGCCGTAATTTGTTTACTTTTGTATTTCCTCAAGGTGGTTTTCGTCCAGAACACCTTGATCTCTCTTTAACAGAGCCTCTCCAGTTTCAGCTCCACCACTCTTGCTCCCACAGCCTTATTTTTAATAGTTGAGGTTGCTGGATTATCAAATAAATTTTCTGCGTCTGCCCTCCCAGCCTCAATGTCCTCTTCTATATCACTGTTACTTCCAGAACTGGACTCCTCCTCCATACCTTCTATAATAAGATCATCCTAGAGAAAAGAGGTTATGAACCAGAAATGTTGGAGGAGGCCTTAGAAAAAACGAGAAGGCGAGATAGAAAAGACCTCATAAAAAAGAGCAGAGAAATAGGAAAACACGAGAAGGTAGATAAGGAGAACCGACTGACTTTTTTTTTCTTTCGATTATAACCCCATGTATAAAGAAGTGAGAGAAAGTATTCTAAAAACTTGGAATGTGATCCAGAGAGACCCTATTTTGAGGGAAATATACAAAGAACCCTCTTTAGTGATGTTTAAAAGGGCGCCGACTCTAGTAAGTAGATTAACATCAATGGAATTCAGAATACCTAAGGAACCAATGTGGTTGGAGAAGTTGCAACAAAAAGGGAATTATAGATGTGGTCGGTGTTCCCTCTGCCCACAAATGCAGCCAGGAAAATATTTGAAAGTGGGGCCTATAGAGAACAAAACTAAAGATTTCATAACGTGTAGAACAAAGTATGTAGTATATATCAACTGAGGAAATGCAAAAGTAAACAAATTACGACAAGAGGGTTCCGACGTTATTATGAACCAGCCGAGTATCAGAATGATCCCAAATTTATGGAGAAATGAAGAGAAGCTCATGCCAAACAGGCGGTCATTTTACAAACCATTGTACTGGAACGAACCGAAGAAGATCATGAGAAACTTTCAGAGGAAATAAAAAATTTGAAAGCGCAGTATAAATCCCTAGTAGAGGAGGACTGTTATCTCAAAACTTTGAAAAAGATTGAGAAAAAACAAGTACATATCCAAGAAGGAATAAAGCAAAGGAAAGTAAATAAATATATGAGAGATATGGATGATTACAAGCAAGGCACTTTATTTAATTGGAATACAACTAAACCAAAATACAACAAACCAAGGAATGGACCACCAAAAAAAACAATGCAAAGGAAGGGATATTGGACAACGGATACCGAATCAAGTGGAGATGAAATAAGTGGAAGGAATAGAGAAACACCACAAGAACAAAAGAATAATGAGAATAGGGAATCAAAAAATGAACAACAAAGAAAAAGATACACAGGGGGAGGGGCAAGACCAAAAGAGAGAAAAGAAAAACAAGTCAGTTGGAAAGGAGATCGAGGGGAGCGGGATCAAGACTAACAGAGATCCAAGAAGAGGAAATTCTACAGGAGGAACAACCGGTAGAAATTGTAAATATAAGCAATCAACCCCTACCTATAGAATGTTATGATCTTTTGATGAGAAAAGGCTTGAACTACTCGTGTACACAAAAGTTTGATTATTGCAATTTCAAGGTAGATTTATATAAGGGAGTGAGGAGAATGAGCATTAGGAATCATTTTGAAAAAAGAAGGTTATTTAACCAACAGTTAGAGAAAGATCAGGAAAAAGTAATAGGGCCCATAGGTTTTGTACCCAATACGGATTGGAATACGGAGGATACCAGAACTTTGACAATATTGGAGGAATTATGGTCCGAAAGTAATGAACAGGAAATAGTAGAAGCGAATGTTATACAAGAAGAGAAAAGAGAGGAATTTCGACCCTGCAAATCAGTAAGACCATTCCCAGTTACACCAGGATCAGCAATGGACATTTTCCATAACCAGGTGGAGAATGATTTAAAGCCCTGAGATACAAAGAAGTAAAATCAAACCTAAGTAAAAGTGATGAGAAAGCAATAAAGTGGTTCAAGGATAGACCAAATTGAATATTAAAGAAGGCAGACAAAGGAGGAGCTTTGGTAGTGATGACAATGCAACAATACAATGAGGAAGCAATGAGGCAGTTGCGAGATGAGGAGACTTATAAACCCCTAAAGGGGAACCCCACAATGAAGTTTATGGGAAATGTAAGATCATTGTTGAGGAGGGGGGTAGAAAAATGATGTGATACCACAGTTTCCTAAACGTTCAATATGGTATCATTTGCCAAAAATACATAAGTCCTGGACCAGTCCACCGGGACGACCGATAGTCTCCGGTATAGGATCTCTGACTGAGAGACTATCAAAGTATTTGGACCATCTCCTGAGACCGCTGCTCTGAATGGTGCCGTCCTACTTACAGGACACCCTGGATGTGCTGAGAAGCATAGAAAGGGAACCTTGGAGCGACGGCGATGCAATTGTAATGGTTGACGTTGTCCGCCTATACAATCGAATTCCTCACGCAGCAGGGGTGGAAGCAGTAAGGTTCTTCCTCCTGCAAGCTAACAAAGATGAAAACTACACAGATTTCCTTTGTGAGTGCTTGATGTATGTTCTTACCCATAATGCTTTTACTTTTGATGGAAAGTGGTACTGGCAGCAGTCGGGCACAGCCATGGGGACGTCGGTGTCATGCACGTATGCCAATTTGTTTTTGGCATGGTGGGAGGAGAAATACATGTATGCCGCCGGTGTCCCACATGGAAATTGTCTCAGGAGATGCTCTAGATTTGTAGATGATGTCCTGGTGTACTGGTCCAGGACCCGCGCTACGTGGGAAGAATTCTACCAATATTTAAATGATGGAAAAGAAAATATGCGTTTCCCGTATGAGTACAGTATGGAAAAAGTGATCTACTTGGATTTGGAATTAATTATAAAATAAGGTAGAGTTATATCAAAGGGTTATAAGAAACCGATTAGTGGCAATCTTCTATTACACAAAGGAAGCTACCATCCGGAGCATACTTTCAGATCCCTCCCATATGGACAGTTCTTAAGATTAAAGCGGAACAACACTCAGGAGGGAGATTTCATAGAACAAGCAATGAATTTGAAGTCGGACCTAGAGAAAAGAAGTTATGAACCAGAAATGTTGGAGGAGGCCTTAGAAAAAACGAGAAGGAGAGATAGAAAAGACCTTATAAAAAAAGAGCAGAGAAATAGGAAAACACGAGAAGGTAGATAAGGAGAATCAACTGACTTTTTCCTTCGATTACACCCCCATGCATAAAGAAGTGAGACAAAGTATTTAAAAAAATGGAATGTGATCCAGAGAGACCCTATTTTGAGGGAAATACACAAAGAACCCCCTTTAGTGACGTTTAAAAGGGCGCCGACTATAGGAAGTAAATTAACATCAATGGAATTCAGAATACCTAAGGAACCAATGTGGTTGGAGAATTTGCAACAAAAAGGGAATTATAGATGTGGTCGATGTTCCCTCTGCCCACAAATGCAGCCAGGAAAATATTTGAAAGTGGGACCTATAGAGAATAAAACTAAAGATTTCATAACGAGTAGAACAAAGTATGTAGTATATATCATCTGGTGTCCATGCCACCGATCCTATATTGGCATGACAACAAGGGAAATGAGAGAACGTATTCATGAGCATGTAAAATCAGTAAGAACGGGAAGAGGTTGTAGCAGGTTGATCGAACATTGTAGGGCAGCACGGTTGCGTAGTAGTTAGCTCTCTCGCCTTGCAGCGCTGGGTCCCTGGTTCGAATACCAGTCAGGGCCCTATCTGCAAAGAGTTTGTATGTTCTCTCTGTGTCTGTGTGGGTTTCCTCCGGGCACTCCGGTTTCCTCCCACATTCCCAAAACATACGGATAAGTTAATTGGCTCCCCCTAAAATTGGCCCTAGACTACAGTACTTACACTACATAATATAGACATATGGCAATGGTAGGGATTAGATTGTGAGCTCCTTTGAGGGACAGTTAGCGAGAAGACAATATACATATATACACTGTACAGCGCTGTGTAATATGTCGGCGCTATATAAATACTAAATAATAATAATAATAATTGTAGGAGTGAACATAATTGGGATGCAACATGCCTTTCTTTTGCAGGTTTAGAAACAGTTCCTATCCCAAATAGAGGAGGTAATAGGGAACAGTCGTTGTTGAGGAAGGAAAGTAGGTGGATAGTAAATAGTGACGCTATGGGACCATTAGGCCTAAATGACCATTTAGATATGCAATGCTTCTTAGATCCATGAATGAACCAAAAAAAATTATAGTTATAGTTATTTTCTAGGTGAGATTCGTCCAGTAAAACCTGATAGTATGTTTTTAAATAGAGTAATAATGCATGAATAAGTGGGGTAATGTGGGAAATTTACATAATATGGTGCGTAAATATCCAGGAAAGGAGACTATTATAGGAAAAGTATATTTTGAAGAGAAACAGGTAACACTGTCTATGTCCCACTTTTTTGACCCCCTTTCTTAAAGGGATACTGTAGGGGTGTCGGGGGAAAATGAGCTGAACTTACCCGGGGCTTCTAATGGTCCCCCGCAGACATCCTGTGTTGGTGCAGCCACTCACCGATGCTCCGGCCCCGACTCCAGTTCACTTCTGGAATTTCTGACTTTAAAGTCAGAAAACCACTGCGCCTGCGTTGCCGTGTCCTCGATCCCGCTGATGTCACCAAGAGTGTACTGCGCAGACACAGACCATACTGGGCCTGCGCTGTGCGCTCTTGATGACATCAGCGGGATCGAGGACACGGCAATGCAGGCGCAGTGGTTTTTAGACTTTAAAGTCTGAAATTCCAGAATTGAACCGGAGGCGGGGCCGGAGCATCGGTGAGTGGCTGCGCCAACACAGGATGTCTGCGGGGGACCGTTAGAAGCCCCGGGTAAGTTCAACTCATTTTCCCCCGACCCCCCTACAGTATCCCTTTAAAGAGAATATGGAGATTATAATAAAATGATTTAATCTTATATGCATTATTCCTATATAACTTTTACTATATATGTTTTTTTTTAATATTTTAAGAAAGTATTGAATTAAAGATATAAACTTTTATTGTAATATGTTATTTTAGACAAGATATATATATATATATATATATATATATATATATATATATATATATATATATATATATATATAGGCCTTTCCTGTATGTTTGAGAACCACCTAGTGGAAGATGCTGATGCTCAGTGTTTTGAGTCCCAGATATCTGAAATGGACACTCATGCTTCCCGCCTGGGAGTACGCGTGGCATGCGTCTTGTAGTACGCATGCGCACGGCTGATGCGGACGAGAGGTTGTGTGGTCCAGCACGAAACGCATGTACTTCTGGTCGGAGAGTACGCGTGGCTTGCGTCATATAGTACGCATGCCCGCGGCTGACGCAGACAGGAAGTGATGTGTAGCGGCGTCACGTGCCCGAAACACGGAGTTGTTGCCTGTGAGTATAAAATTCCCAGCGAAGGGGATTATAACGCGCACGGAGCCTCAGAGGAAGCTTGTTGAGCGAAACGGTTGTCAGGCAGGCCGCTACCGCCCCCACATTGCCCCACAGCCAGGACTCGGGTAGGGTATGTCAGACAATGTTTCATTATCTATGGAATGGATCTATGTGTATATGAATGAAGACTAAACTGACAAAATATATAGCCTTGGAGCGGTGCAAGATTCTTTGTTCCTTCTTTTTACCATGATATGCATTGTTTCTACTTCATGAATCTGAGCACGCAAGAGGTGATACCCTGCACTCCTATACCATTTAGTGGAACCCTCCCTAAGGCAGACGTCCACTGTGCCTACCCCTTTGTTTCTATTTAAAACGTAATTATTTGGCCCCCTGAGTCAATACTTTGTAGAACCACCTTTTGCTGCAATTACAGCTGCCAGTCTTTTAGGGTATGTCTCTACCAGCTTTGCACATCTAGAGACTGAAATCCTTGCCCATTCTTCTTTGCAAAACCACTCCAGCTCAGTCAGATTAGATGGACAGCGTTTGTGAACAGCAGTTTCCAGATCTTGGCACAGATTCTCGATTGGATTTAGATCTGGACTTTGACTGGGCCATTCTAACACATATTAAACCATTCCATTGTTGCCCTGGCTTTATGTTTAGGGTCATTGTCCTGCTGGAAGGTGAACCCCCGCCCCAGTCTCACGTCTTTTGCAGTCTCCAAAAGGTTTTCTTCCAAGTTTGCCCTGTATTTGGCTCCATCCATCTTCCCATCAACTCTGACCAGCTTCCCTGTCCCTGCTGAAGAGATGCACCCCCCCGAGCATGATGCTGCCACCACCATATTTGACAGGTGTGTGTGATGGTGTGTTCAGAGTGATGTGCAGTGTTAGTTTTCCGCCAAACATAGCATTTTGCATTTTGGCTAAAAAGTTCAATTTTGGTCTCATCTGACCGGAGCACCTTCTTCCACATGGTTGCTGTGTCCCCCACATGGCTTGTGGCAAACTGCAAACGGGACGTCTTATGCTTTCTGTTAACAATGCCTTTCTTCTTGCCACTCTTCCATAAAGGCCAACTTTGTACAGTGCATGACTAATAGTTGTCCTATGGACAGAGTCTCACACCTGAGCTGTAGATCTCTGCAGCTTGTCCAGAGTCACCATGGGCCTCTTGACTGCATTTCTGATCAACGTTCTCCTTGTTCGGCCTGTGAGTTTAGGTGGATGGCCTTGTCTTGGTAGGTTTACAGTTGTGCCATACACGCACGCACGCACGCACGCACGCACGCACGCACGCACACACACACACACACACACACACACACACTTTAAACAATGAGTCAATGGCACAATATAGAGTTTTTTGGGGGGACTACTTAGTTAACCACTTCCCGACTGCCTAACGCACAGGGGCGGCCGGGAAGTGGAGCCCGCAAGGACCAGCTCACCTACAGAGGCGGCGGCCCTTGTAAGGGCATGGGCGGAGCGATCGCCTCATCCGTGACGCGATCCTCCGCCGGCGCCTGTCTCCGCTCACCCGCCGCAACATCCCGCCGGCCATACGGAAGCGCCGGCGGGATGTTAACCCGACGATCGCCGCATACAAAGTGTATAATACACTTTGTAATGTTTACAAAGTGTATTATACAGGCTGCCTCCTGCCCTGGTGGTCCCAGTGTCCGAGGGACCACCAGGGCAGGCTGCAGCCACCCTATGTCGCACCCAAGCACACTGATTTCTCCCCCCCTGCCCCAGATCACCCACAGCACCCCTCAGACCCCCCCTGCCCACCCCCCAGACCCCTGTTTGCACCCAATCACCCCCCTAATCACCCATAAATCACTCCCTGTCACTATCTGTCAACGCTATTTTTTTTATCCCCCCCTGCCCCCTGCCCCCTCCTGATCACCCCCCCCCTGTGTACTGTATGCATCTATCCCCCCTGATCACCTGTCAATCACCTGTCAATCACCCATCAATCACCCCCTGTCACTGCCACCCATCAATCACCCCCTGTCACTGCCACCCATCAATCAGCCCCTAACCTGCCCCTTGTGGGCAATCTGATCACCCACCCACACCAATAGATCGCCCGCAGATCCGACATCAGATCACCACCCAAACGCAGTGTTTACATCTATTCTCTCCTCTAAACACCCACTAATTACCCATCAATCACCCATCAATCACCCCCTATCACCACCTGTCACTGTTACCCATCAGATCAGACCCTAATCTGCCCCTTGCGGGCACCCAATCACCCGCCTACACACTCAGATTGCCCTCAGACCCCCCCCTTATCAATTTGCCAGGGCATTATTTACATCTGTCCTTCCCTGTAATAACCCA
This sequence comes from Hyperolius riggenbachi, assembly GCF_040937935.1. Classification (NCBI taxonomy): domain Eukaryota; kingdom Metazoa; phylum Chordata; class Amphibia; order Anura; family Hyperoliidae; genus Hyperolius; species Hyperolius riggenbachi. The sequence goes on along the minus strand of NW_027152349.1, from coordinate 84,721 downwards.
CTGATCACCTGTCAATCACCTGTGAATCACCCATCAATCACCCCCTGTCACTGCCACCCATCAATTACCCCCTGTCACTGCCACCCATCAATCAGCCCCTAACCTGCCCCTTGCGGGCAATCTGATCACCCACCCACACCAATAGATCGCCCGCAGATCCGACATCAGATCACCACCCAAACGCAGTGTTTACATCTATTCTCTCCTCCAAACACTCACTAATTACCCATCAATCACCCCCTGTCACTGCTACCCATCAGATTAGACCCCTATCTGCCCCTAGGGCACTCAATCACCCGCCCATACCCTCAGAACGCCCTCAGACCCCAGCCCTGATCACGCCAGTGCATTGCTTGCATCTATTCCCCCCTCTAATCACACCTTGCGACACCCATCAATCACCTCCTGTCACACCCTAGCACACCTACCCATCAGATCAGTCCCTAATTTGCCCCGTGTGGGCTCCTGATCACTCGGCCAAACCCTCAGATCCCCCTCAGACCCCCTTCCGATCACCTCCCCAGTGCATTGATTGCATCTATTTTCCCCTCTAACCACCCCCTGAGACACCCATCAATCACCTCCTGTCACCCCCTAGCACTCCTATCCATCAGATCAGGCCCAATACAACCTGTCATCTAAAAGGCCACCCTGCTTATGACCGGTTCCACAAAATTCACCCCCTCATAGACCACCTGTCATCAAAATTTTCAGATGCTTATACCCCTAAACAGTCATTTTGAGACATTTGGTTTCCAGACTACTCACGGTTTTGGGCCCGTAAAATGCCAGGGCGGTATAGGAACCCCACAAGTGACCCCATTTTAGAAAAAAAGACACCCCAAGGTATTCTGTTAGGTGTATGACGAGTTCATAGAAAATTTTATTTTTTGTCAAAAGTTAGCGGAAATTGATTTTTATTGTTCTTTTTCGCAAAGTGTCATTTTTCACTAAGGGGACAAGAATCAAATAGTGTTGCGCCTACACCACTATGCTGCTAGTTCTGTTAAGGGATCCCACTTCCTTAATGATTAATAAATAAATGTAATAACAGACTGCGCTAAAAGGATAGTTAATAGATTTAATTAGCTAGTTGATAAAAAATTAAATTAATAAGGGAAACATTCCCTCAAAAAATTGTATATATACACATGTATGCACACATCAATGTAAAATGTCCATAAAAACAAATGTAACTGAAATCAAGAAAATGTCAGCCCAGTGGGAATAAAATTGAGGTAGTTTTAGCTGTAGGTTGGCTGAATCACAGTAGTGTACTGACAATAGATCCCAGGAGTGGTATCTAATTGCTTAAGAGTAGAGCAAATCACAGTATTGCACTGCCAGTGAATTCCAGGAGCAATATCCAATTGGATGTAGTAGCTTACTAATGAGTACATACACTAGTGCATCCTCATACTGGTATCTCAAGTGCTGATATTGGCGTAAAGGCATGCAATGATTGTAATGATACGTCACCCGTCCGGATCCGTATGGAGATAATGGATTGATGTTGCGGGGAGCCGCTCGATCTCACCCGCCCCGGCCAGCAGCTAGGTGAGAGAGTCTAGACGGATAGTAGCGTCGGGCTGGTTAGCCCGGCTCCCTTGGATTGCAGAGGCAGTGTGGGCTCATCTACTTTTTTTTAACACAAGGTCTATGGAGAAATGTATGCTCTCCTAATTAAATAAGTGATATGTGATTATTGGAAAACTCTAATTTTCACTAAACTGCCCCTTTCATTTGGGTTTCTAGGTAAATGTTTAAAACACAGAGAAAAGCAATAGTGAACATTTTTTTTTTTTAAATACATGTGGACCATAAACTTCATTAGCGGCCTAATGTGCCAATCAGAGGTCTGAACTAGGATCCAGTGAACCTCCAGTCTTTGAACGTAATCAGCCTTTAAAAACAAAGCAAACGCTAACATAACGTAAATATGCTTTATTCTGATCGATATTAAAAAGGTAACACGCTCACATGATTCCTACAAAGAATGTGCATATAATAAAACTAATTTCCTAGGAACCAGAGATAGATTAAGATGTAATGGGGCCCTGGGCAAGGTAGTAGACTTTCAGTAAGCTGAAGTGAAGAGATGTCAAAGAAGGTGGCAGGTGGGCCCCTTGTCTCCCACTAGGCCCCATGCAACTGCTTAGGTTGCCTGGTGGATGATTCTGCTCTGCTAGGAGCACCACAATGAACTCCCTCCATGTACCGCCACAAACTCCCTCCATATGCTGCCTCGAACGCCACATTTTCCCTTATTTCTGAGGGGTTGAACTGCATGAGAATATTCAAAAGGAATCAACTGGACTGCTCAAGGGTGGATTTGAGACGTCATTATTATTATTATTATTTATTGTATTTATAAAGCGCCAACATATTACGCAGCGCTGGACAATAAATAGGGATACATACAATATTTAGGGGTGACATACAGCAAAATGACAATACCTGAATACAAGAAAGACCGGATCATGCAGCACAGTATGAGTACAATGTAATGGTTAGTCACTGGAGGGGAGCATGGAGATTAGGCAAGTTAGGTTCCCTCAGATGCATAGCATGGGTTTGCAGTAATGGAGGTGCATGATCAGGTAGGACACAAAAGGAGGAGGACCCTGCCCAATCTAGAGGGAGAGGTAAGGACACGGAAGGTAGGGGACCAGAGTTCAGCTGTGGGTTTAGAGCACTTGTGAGGGGTAGTAGGCCAGAGTGAAAAGATGAGTTTTGAGGGCTTTCTTGAAGCTGTTGGAGGGGGCTGCCCTAATGGATGTAGGTAGGGAGTTCCATAGTGTTGGAGCAGCTCTTGAGAAGTCCTGGAGGCGTGCATGGGACTGGGTGATGCGGGGGGGCGGTTAAGCGAAGTTCATTGGAAGAGCGGAGTGAGCGGCTAGGTGTGTACCTCTGAGTAAGATCGGAAATGTAGGTTGGACAGGTTTTGTGGAGAGATTTGTAGGTCAGACACAGTATCTTGAATCTGATTCTGGACTGCATAGGAAGCCAGTGGAGGGATTCAAGGAGGGGATCCGCCGTGGTAAAGCGATGGGAGCAGTGGGTAATTCTGGCTGCTGCATTCATGATGGACTGCAGTGGGGCTGTTCGGGTCATAGGGAGACCAGACAGCAGGGCATTGCAGTAGTCAAGGCGGGAAATTATGAGGGCATGGATGAGGAGGAGTTTGGCGGTAGCAGAAGTCAGGAAAGGGGGAATCTTACAGATGTTACGAAGGTGGAAGTTGCAGGACTTTGTGAGGTTTTGGATGTGGGGAGTGAAGGAGAGTGCGGAGTCCAGGGTGACACCCAGACAGCAGGCTTGAGAGGTAGAGTGAATGGTAGTGTGGTTAACAGTGACATGCACATCTGGGAGGTTTATGGATGTCCGGGGTGGGAAGATCATAAATTCCGTTTTGTCTAGGTTTAGTTTCAGGAACCTAGCGGACATCCAGGAGGAAATGGCTGATAGACAGGAGGAGACCTTGTCCATGGTAGTAGTGGATATGTCAGGGGTATGGAGGTAGATCTGGGTGTCATCTGCATACAGATGATAATTAAAACCCATGGAGGAGATAACCTTGCCAATGGATGATGTGTATAGGGTGAACAGTAGGGGGCCAAGGACTGAACCTTGGGGGACTCCCACCGAGAGGTGGTTGGGGGTGGACGAGGACTCATTGAAGGCGGTCGTGAAGGAACAGTTGGAGAGGTAGGATGAAAGCCAGGACAGGGTGAGATCATGAATGCCCATGGACTGGAGGGACTGGAGGAGTAGGGGATGATCTACTGTGTCAAATGCTGCTGAAAGGTCAAGGAGGAGGAGAATGGAGTATTTGCCTTCAGCTTTAGCTAAGGCAAGGTCATTGACCACTTTGGTGAGAGCAGTTTCGGTTGAGTGGGCAGGCCGAAATCCAGATTGCAGTGAGTCTAGCAGTGAGTTGGCATTGAGGAACTGGGTCAGGCGTTTGTGAACCAGACGCTCAAGAAGTTTTGAGGCAAAGGGGAGGAGGGAGATAGGACGGTAGTTGGAGGGTAGCGAGGGGTCGAGGGAGGGTTTCTTAAGCAGGGGTAGTACAGTGGCCTGCTTGAAGTCTGAGGGGAAGGTGCCTGTGGATAGGGAGAGGTTAAACAGGGTAGCGAATTGTGTGAAGTAGTCATTGTGGGTAAGTGACTTTCACATACTGTTCTGAGCGCCAACACCATTTTTTTATACATACTTTTTCTAAATGTGTCCCTATATCTCACTTCTCCCTGTCTCCCATCACCACTACCACTGACTAACACTAAAATGTCTGGCAAAGTGGGATGTCAGTGATTGGCTGCTATTACGTATTGATTATTTTGAAACCGTGGCAGCTCCAGCTTCCATTTTTTTTGGGGGGGGGGGGGGCATAATGGCTGAATGGGGGGGGGGGGTCCATTTGGGGGTCCATTTGGGTGATCAACATTGAATTTTGTATGGCAAGCTTTAGATATTTTTTTGCCTAAATCAGGTGCTAAAATTAAGGCCAACTAGTTCAGCAATGATAGGAACCAAATGTAAACATCACAAACAGAACCCAGAGGCTTTTGAGGAGAGCAGATTGTCCAAATGGTGGTGCTATTATTGAAAAAAAAAAGTGTCATCCAGATACATTAATAACACGGGATCTTGCAAGGATCGTGAGGTATTTATGGCCAATAGATAAGACCCTTGGTTTACTTAACCACTTTCCCCTCCACTACAGTATATCTACGTCAGCTGTGGCACCCTCCAAGCCACAGCGACGTAGATATACTGACCTCCTTGCAGCCTGTTGTGCAGGAACAGGTGCGCTTCAGAGCGCACCCCCCGGCACTGTCGGCTGCCTTACTAATTGGCAAAAGGGAACATGTTCCCTTGTAGCCAATTAGTGACCCCCCCTCCCCCCCCCCCCCCACCCCCGCGGATGGACGATCACCGCTGTGGCAAACAGCGTGATCATTCATCTTTCCCCCTCCGTGGTCGGATCAGAAAAAATGCCCCTGCAAGATGAATATCTCACCTTACCTGGTTCCTGCGATCATCCTGCAGCTCCAGCCTCCATTCACCGCTGTGCACTCAGCCCTCTGATGCTGCATATCCTGGTCCCGGCTTGATGAATCTGGCCGGGGGGGGGGGGGGCATAGTGGTAAGGGGGGGGGCACATCTGACTGCCCATAACAGGGTGGGGGGATCCAAATCTGAAGGGGGGGTTGAAATTATTATTGGGGCCCATCAGGGTAATGGGGTGGGGGATTTTATAATGGGGGGCACATCTGTTGGTCCTGAGGGACATAACTTAATGCTGGGGGCACATATGCAATAATGGGGTGGGGGCACTAATCCTGGGGGCACATCTGGCTATAATGGGGAACACTGATCCTGGGGACACATCTGGCTATAATAAGGGGTGCTTATTTGGGATACGCAGCTGTATGTATGTGTATATATATATATATATATATATATATATATATATATATATATATATATATAGGTGGGTCGCAAATGCGGGGACACATCTGGCTATAATCGAGGCTGATATTGGGGGGGCACATCTGGCTATACTGGGGGGTCTGATACTGGGCACACATCTGGCTATCTATCCTTGGGGGATTTAATACTGATGGCATGTCTTTTACCTACTGTAGCACTTTGTATTTTTTAGTAGAATTGAAGAAAACCTGCGAAGTAATGCAATTTTAACGGTTTTCCCTCTTTTTTCCCGCTAAAATGCGCAGAAAAAAAAAATTCTCAGGACAAAATATCCCCCAATGAAAGTCTAGTTTGTCCTGAAAAAAACAATATCTAGATCATTTAGGTGCCGTGAGTAGGGATAAAGTTATTGCTGATTGAATAGGGACATAGCTAAAATGTCAAAACTGCTCTGGTCAATAAGGGGGAAACAAGGTCTGGATGCAAAGTGGTTAATGCCTACATAAACTGAGGCTGAGATGGAGAGTTTTTTTTACAGACCTTATCCTGTTCACTGTACACTGCTGGAGCCTGGAAACAGTTAACTGTAGGTTACTGATCTTGGGTGGGTGGGGGGGGGGGGATTTCCTGGGTGGGTCAGTGCCCCAGTGTAGCGCCACCCATGTTTTGAAGGCTTAGAACAACTTACAGGCAATGTAGCATCCGAGTCACATACTATATTGTGTTCCTTTTTTTCTTTCTCTGCCTTAAAGAGTGAAATATCAGGTAGGTAAGTGGCTGACTCAGTCCTGACTCAGAGAGGAAGTGACTACAGTGTGACCCTCACTGATAACGAAAGTCCAGCTATAAAACACTTTCCTAGCAGAAAATGGCTTCTGAGAGCAGGAACAAGATAAAAAAGGGTCAATAGTTCATAGATTTTAGCTCTGGCATACTTCAATGAATGTGTCATTGAGCAAAAACAATAAAACAGTTAAAACTTAGAAAGTAGATTTAAACAAAATAAAACTGTGACATATCTTAAAAAGTCATTTTTTGGAGAAGGAAGATGGATACAATTGTTTATTCCACTCATTTATTTTCACCTCGGGTGTCCTTTAAGAGGCGACATTGAGACTGGCTGCACACGCCGCTCCTGCTACCATGCAATTGCATTATTATGTGAAATTGAAGCCTCTTTCTAAGACAAAAGCTTGCCTTCTTAAAACAGAAGGTATTTGCGATCATTCAAGTTGGAGTGAGCTTTGAGTCCCACAGTCCATCATACGCTGAATATGCAAACCATCTCTTTGTTGTCCCTGATAGCTAAACACACCTCAGAGACAACAAAGAGAGGCTTTGCATATTTAGCAGTGATACACTGTGGGACACCTCAATCTTAATGATCGCAAATACTTTCTGTTAAGAAGGCAAACTACTGTTTTGCATAGCATTTTAGTAAGGAGGGCAAGCACATGGCAAGTCAGGGTCCTCCAATCCTGTGGGTGTCGGAGGACCCCAAAGCCCCCTGCGCCAAAGGCAAAGGGGGAGGTTCCCCTCCAGGGGAACAACAGAAGAGCCCCGCTTCAGTGGGGCCCGGGGCTTCCCATGCACATTTTTGTGGGGTGTTAATGCACTTCTTCCGTGCATGGGTATAAAGCCTTGCTTCCTCCGTGCTCCTGTTGTGTGCAGAAAAGAAAGCTAAAAAAAAAAAGTCTTTATGCATGTTGGATTAGTTTGGCTCTGTAATATTAACAAACTGACACATGATTGCACTCCAGCAGTTCTGGAGATGTGTTTAGCTGTCCAGTACAACAATGGGATGATTTACTTATTCAGCAGTGATGCATTGTGGGAAACATCACATGCTCCCTCCAACCTGAATTATCACAAATGCCTTCTGTTTTAGGCCTTGTTCACATTGTGTGGCCGTTAGCGTTGGGTGGTTTTTGACGCATCTTTTTTTTTTTTTCCGATTCCCGTCGCTTGGGTGGGCGATTTGTTTTTGTGCTAAGTGGTTTCCTAAGCCTTTCTTGTATACTTTCCATTGAGGCGGAATCACCCCAAAACTGACCCACGCACCGCTTTGCCGACCACACAGTACACGACCTGCGCTAATATGAACCTTCTCATAGACATTCATTGCACAGGCGTTTGGTGGGCAATTTTGAAAACTGCCCACATGTAAAAAAAAAAAGCCGAAAATGCCCACAGTGTGAACGAGCCCTTAACCACATAAGGACCAGAGCCTTTTTTCCATTCAGACCACTGCAACTTTTAACGGTTTATTGCTCGGTCATACAACCTACCACCTAAATGAATTTTCCCTCCTTTTCTTGTCACTAATACAGCTTTCTTTTGGTGCTATTTGATTGCTGCTGCAATTTTTAGTTTTTATTATATTCATCAAAAAAGACATGAATTTTGTCAAAAAAATGTTGTTGTTTTTTTACTTTCTGTGGTAAAATTTGTCAAATAAAGTAAAATTTCTGTATACATTTTTGTCCAAATTTATTGTGCTATATTGATTAAAAACAAAAAAAAACATTCAGTGTATTTTTATTGGTTTGGTTAAAAGTTATAGCGTTTACAAACTATGGTGCCAAAAGTGAATTTTCCCATTTTGAAGCATCTCTGACTCTTCTGAACACCTGCCATGTTTCATAAGGTGCTAGAATTCCAGGATAGTATAAATACAAAATGACCCCATTTTGTAAAGAAGACATTCCAAAGTATTCACTGAGATGCATGGTGAGTTCATAGAAGATTTTATTTTTTGTCACAAGTTAGTGGAAAATGACACATTGCGACAAAAAAAAAAAAGTTTCCATTTCTGCTAACTTGCGACAAAAAAAAAAAAAAAATGAAATCTGCCACGGACTCACCATGCTCCTCTCTGAATACCTTGAAGTGTCTACTTTCCAAAATGGGGTCATTTGTGGGATGTGTTTACTGTCCTGGCATTTTGGGGGTGCCTAATTGTAAGCACCCCTGTAAAGCCTAAAGGTGCTCATTGGACTTTGGGCCCCTTAGCGCAGTAAGGCTGCAAAAAAAGTGCCACAGGAGAAGTAGTATAATGTGTTTTGCGGTGTATTTTTACACCTACTCATGCTGGGTGGGAGAAATATCTCTGTAAATGACAATTTTTTTTTTAATTTTTTTTTTTTTTACACACAATTGTCCATTTACAGAGATATTTTACCCTCCCAACATGGGTATGTGTAAAAATGCACCACAAAACACATTATACTACTTATCCTGAGTACGGCGATACCACGTGTGGCACTTTTTTGCACCCTAACTGCGCTAAGGGGCCCAACATCCAATGAGTACCTTTAGGATTTCACAGGTCATTTTGAGACATTTGGTTTCTAGACTACTCCTCACAGTTTAGGACCCCTAAAATGCCAGGGCAATATAGGAACCCCACAAGTGACCCCATTTTAGAAAGAAGACACCCCGAGGTATTCTGTTAGGTGTATGGTGAGTTCATAGAAGATTTTATTTTTGTCACAAGTAAGCGGAAATTGATTTTTATTGTTTTTTTTTTCACAAAGTGTCATTTTCCGCTAACGTGTGACAAAAAATAAAATCTTCTATGAACTCGCCATACTCCTAACGGAATACCTTGGGGTGTCTTATTTTTAAAATGTGGTCATTTGTGTGGTTCCTATACTGCCCTGGCATTTTAGGGGCCCTAAACCGTGAGGAGTAGTCTTGAAACCAAATGTCTCAAAATGACCTGTGGACTTTGGGCCCCTTAGCGCAGTTAGGGTGCAAAAAAAGTGCCACACATGTGGTACCACCTTACTCAGGAGAAGTAGTATAATGTGTTTTGGGGTGTATTTTTACATATACCCATTCTGGGTGGGAGAAATATCTCTGTAAATGACAATTTTTTGATTTTTTTACACACAATTGTCCATAACACTATATGCTGAAGCCAGCCTAGCATGTACCATTATGATATATCCAAGAGAAAATTGCTTAAGGATTTGTAGCATGTCAAAAGCTAACTCATTGGCCAGGAATAAAAAACCCAGGCCTACCGCTCTGTAGGCTGCTATCCTAACCATTATACCACCAACACTACATGCTGAAACTTCTTGGAGCAGACTTACTTCCTACCTCCAACAGACACCCATACAGCCCCATAAAATCATTCAACTGCAACTGCATGCACAGTCTTTGTGGTGCACAGTCTTTGTGGTACACAGTCTTTGTGGCACAATTGGTTAGGGTGTTTGGCTGTTAACTGAAAGGTTGGTGGTTCAAGGCCACCCAGGTGTGGCCTTGCCTCTTGTGTTCAACAGTTGTCTGAAGAAAACGAGAGACAGAGAGAGAGAGAGAGAAACTGACTGACTTTTTATGTGTATTTCACTCAACCATGTCTTCCTCCAGGTATTAAACCCCTTGAAACATAGTTTCTATCATTTTTCTAGTCAGCAGACATTTTTCAAAATTTTAAGTTCGCCTCCCCATCGAAGTCTATTGCGGTTCGCGAAAGTTCACGCAAATCAAACATTCCGCTAAAGTTCGCGAATGGGGTTTGCGAACCAAAAATTGGAGGTTTGCGACATCTCTATCTGTGACAAACACATTGCTCACCCTCAGCCACTCCATTCCTCCTGAGGCTAGGTGCACACTTAGCACAAACGCTATTGTTGCGGAAGACGCTGCATTTTTGCCACTAATGGAAGTCTATGGGCCGCAGAAAAAAACGCATATAAAAATGCATATGCGTTTTCAAACCTGCGGTTTTCAAAACACAGGTTTTGTTGCATAATCATAAACGCATCAAAATGCACATAATAAAAGTCAATGGGTATGCAATGGTATGCGTTTTTTTCATGCGTTTTCATGTGTTTTTATATATGCGTTTTTTCCTATATATATATATATTTTTTTTTTTTGCTGTATTTCCACTTCCTGTTGTCTTCCTAGTGATTTGCAGAAATGGAAATATAAAAACACATGAAAATCACATACAAAATGCATATGCGTTTTGTATATGCGAACTGCAAACGCATTCAAATGCATGAAAAAACGCGTCCCAAACGCACCAAAGACGCAGAAAAAACACACACAACATTAATATAAAACATGACATAGAACGCAGCCCTTCACTTTATGTTATGTGTGCACCCAGCCTCAGACAGCACAGCAATGCAGTGCCACCTTCTTCCTTGTGCTGTGCAAGTCAAATGAAACACTGCTGCTCTCCTGAACCCGCCCCCCCCCCCCCCCTCATCACTCACTGTCAGACTCCTCACACAGCACAACAATTTGTTTTTCCCCATTGATGACCTCTTCACCTCGCTCACTCTCCTCTCGCTTCTCCTCCTACTCTGACTGCATGCTGTTAGTGTAAACACAGTACAAACATGCCACTCCTGTAATCTCTGCCCCTGATGCAAATGTTTTACCTTGCTTCATGAGAGTGCCGGCCCTGATTGCTTCCTACTTTACAGATATGGAGAGGAACATATTTTTCGGTAAGTTTTGCCTTTAGACTGGGAAATGTCATTCTCAATTATTTCCAGTAGAGGTCACTGTTGACCACAGAATAAACACAAAGAAATTGAGCATACTTCAGTAAACTGCGCTGCTTTCACAATACTGTAATGTAATATGTTTGCCATTCTTATGTTTGAAAGTAAATGCAGTGCTATAGTTCCATGTTATCTCAGCACAATTTGATCAAAGACAAAACAGTGACTTTTCATGTGACTTATAGGTGACTTATCCTGTAACTGGCTTATCTTCCCTCAAGAAACAGAGGCCTGAACATCAAAGAACTCTTTTCGTCAAATATAGGTCACCTTGTTACTTCAGTTTTAAAAGTGAACCTTGATTATTGTTCTGGCCCATCCATCTCCTCCAGGAATCCGGAATTGTACTACCTCCCTGAAATATTGAGCACCATGTTTCCTGGCTCTTCAGCACTTTGCAGATGTGGATATGACACAGGCTCTTTTCTCCACATTCTATGGCATTGTCCCAGACTGAACCAATATTAGACAGTTAGACATAGGATTTGTCCGAAAAAGAGGAAAGAGGTGCTCCGGTGGTGAGAAAGTGTTTAGGCTATGTTTACAGTGGGGAATTGCGGTGCAACACATTGGTTACAATGTAATGTAGAACATCGAACTGTAATGCACTACAGGGGCAAACCCAGGATTTTCAAGGAGGGGATTCTTGAAAGGTCTCCCTCAGCCACGCACAATACAGAATAATAATATGGTAGGACATTGTGCTGGGTACACAGAATGCAATTTCCCGTCCAATTGACGGGATCTGACGATTATATCCGACATGTCCGATCTGCTCCCGATCGACAAAATGATAGATCAGGAGAAGTTTGGATACAGATAATAATGAGAACAACCGACATTGGTAATTAAAGGGAAAATGAAGCGTTCTGTGATATCCCAACCACCTTCTTTACTTGCACACAGCAAGGGCAGAGGGCTGTGCTCACACCTGGCTCTGTGCTCTGGCAAGTTCCCCAGAGCTGATCCATGCTCTGTACACACACTGCTGCTCCATACTCTGTACACATGCTGCTGCTCCATGCTCTGTGCATACACTGCTGCTACATCCAAAGTCAACTGTAGCTAGGAAAGAAGCAGGGTGGGGCAGAACACAGTGAAGTCAGCAACAGGGTCCAGCTGTGAACAGCAGGATGCCTGCAAACGTTCTGGTTTCTCAACTTATGCCTCTTCCCAGATACTGCACAGGCCCTGGTCTGTGGGGGGATTCTGGGCAGCATTAATCCCCCCCAATCTTGCCTATGCACCACCTAGAAGATGCTCACAGTATGGCCAGTGCGGTTTAATGAGGTGCAGTATCCCAACGCACTGCAAGCAGTGCATTGCTGCAAAACCTGCGTGCTGCCAGTGACTTTTAAGCATACTTTTCATTGATTCTATGCTTCACTGTATTTTGACAAAATGTGTGGTTCGCGTACAGCACAATTTTCCTGCTCTATTGTGTTGTGATTCTGCTTTTACAGGAAACACAACCCCACACCCACTGTGAACCTAGTTTTAAAAGGGAATCTGAGAGGAGAGGGATATGGAGGCTGACATGTTTATTTCTTTTCAAATAATTCAACATTGCCTTACTGTCCTGCTGATCCTCTGTCTCTAATACTTTGAGCCACAGTTCCTGAATCCTGAACAAGCATGCAGCAGATCAGATACCTATGACAAATCTGACAAGATAAGTTGCATGCTTGTTTCCGGCATGGGATTTAGCAGAGCCGGAACAAGGTCCTCCAGCACCCAAGGCTGAGATACCCAAGTGCACCCACCCATCCCTCCCACCCCGGCCGTTACACACTGATTGCTATTAGACTAAGAGGCACCCCAGGGCCCCCAACACCTTAATATCTAGTTATCTGGCTTGCAATCACTGCTATGTATCTCCTTTTCTTGTTTCTTTCTGCTTCAAACACAATTAGGAATGACAGCTGAATGAATTGTGCGCCCCCTCCTACACTGCGCCCTGAGGCTGGAGCCTCTCCAGCCTATGCCTCGGCCAGGCCCTGGATTTAGACACTACTGACCAGAAAGATAAGTAGGACTGCCGAGCAACTGGAATTGTTTTAAAGGAAATAAACATGTTAGCTTCTGCAGGTCTCACACCTTGGGTTCCTTTTAGTAAAGGAAATAAACCCACATACAATTGAAGTTACAAGAAACGATAAAACCAGAGGATTACGACAACCGCGATCAGCTGGCAACTCTGTACCATGCATCTGGCTGTCAGTGGGGGTCCCGAGGAAAGGTGAAATTAGGGTAGGCCAGATCTGTGGCATTCTCCAGGTGCTGGTGATGTCACTTTCATGCAGACAGATCTATAAGAATGTGTGCTTGTTGATTTTAGATTAGACAGAGAGAGGCTATAGAAATTAATTTTATTTTTATTGACACGCATTTTGCTGGAGACCTGCCCGCTTCTTCAGGTCTACAGTATAGTACAGTGTCTTAATACAGTTGTGCATGTGGCCTTGTGTCACCTATGATAGTTGTGTTGTCCTTTTTGTTGTCAATCAAAATAAAATTTATTTCTATACCTTCAGTCCGAGGGAAAATTGTTTCATCATCCAATCCAATTGAATTACATACAACAACCTTCTAATTTGTGTATATCTTGAAACTTGTTTCCCATACCAATGGAAATATTGAGCAAAATTGATTGTTTATAATCTGCCATGGAAGTGCGACAGGAGGAGTGCGTGCGGCTCATAGTATCGGACCATCCAGCGGGGAAAAGAGAGATGGAGAGGGACAGAGTGGCCTCAAGGGGACTGAGTATAAAACCTGAGATGATTTTCATCTCAGGTTCACTTTAAAGAGAATCTGTACTCTAATATTCTTACACTAAAAAGCATACCATTCTATTCCTTATTTTCTTCTGTGCCCCTCTGTGCTGTTTCTGCCACTCTCTGCTGCAATCCTGGCTTGTAATTAACAGTTTTAGGCAGTGTTTACAAACAAACTAACCAGCTTGTGATAGGCTCACATAAACAGAGTGTGTGAGTCATACAGAGTGTGCAGGGGGCCTGAAGAGGGTGTGTAAGCTGGGAGCTTAAACGCAGGCAGAGTTTTTGAAAGAGCTTCAGCAGACTTCAAAAACATGGCCGCAACTGAATTCCCAAGGAGGGAGGCGGAGCGTCACTTGTGTCCCAATTAAGTGGGATCAGGAAGTCATTAAACCTGAGTACCTCCCCACCCATCCTGCAGTATTAAGTCATCATGAAATGCTCTCTGTCATTTTTACTCCAAGTACTCTTTAAAATAAGAGTTGATATTTAAACAGAAAAAAGAATTATCCAAGGCAATTTCAACAATTGTGTACTGACATAAGTGTTTTCCTATAAATCACTGAGAAACCATTTCAGCATTTTTACAATCTCAGAGTTTCTCTGACCTTATGTCCTAGAAGTCTGTGACAGATTAGATTTAAAAGGCATTTTAGATGGCGTGTAGTGCAAGCTATAGGATTCGGTACAGTCAGCACAAACGTATAGAGGATTGTTTGCTTGATTTGGTATATATACTCGTGGAGCTCTATATCCACTTTGCAAGGTAATGCGGTGAAACAGGGTTATAGCACTCGAGTTAAAGGCAACATTTCAGGCGGGTCATCTTCATTCTCTAATGTAATGGAGTTTTCATTTAATTATTAGAAAGGTAAACTTAATATTTCAATTAAATAAGTTACACAATGACATTTGTTGGTTTTAGCGGGATACAGTCTTGCATTTACTGTGATTGTTTATTGACTTGTCAGGTGCCATTCATGTTGATGAGTTGGAAACAATGAAGCACAATTAATTCACACTGCTTTGGCTTCAAACATCTGATCAGGTGTGGAGGAATGTAAAAAAAGAAAAAAATATTTAGAAATAGTTTGATTTTTCTGTATTTATATGGTCAGAGTAAGACTACGTTTCCACTGTAGCATGAAATTTTCGCCTGCAAAAAAATCGTATAAGATTTTTCTGTTTGGTGAAAATTTGCATGTAAAATGTTACGCGTTTTTATGCAAAATTTGCATTAGTTAAATATAACATAATCTGCCTAGTAACAGCTTAGTCATGACTGTTGACAACTTCCTGTAACCATGGTACGCGAATCGTATGCGATGTCTGAAAAAATGATGCAGGACCTCAGATTTTTTCACACATATGAATGCGTACGGAAATTTGCATTGCATGGAAACAGCCCCATTCACTACCATTAGTTGCCAAATCAATGCAAATTTTCTGAGAGAAAAATCTGACACAAAACACACAAGTGGAAACCCAGCCCTAAACTTTACCGCACATCTGCTTTACTTACCTTTGTGGAGAGAAGGTTCTGTGTAGCAGAGAGCCTTCCTGGTGCTTGGTTCATCCGTTCATCCTGCCTCTCCAGTGCCGACCCCATTGAAGTTCTTTGGCCTGCTAGGTTGAATACCTATTCGCGCCTTCCTTGGGAAGCCGAAGATGAGCACATCCTTAATGCGCACACACGAGTCTAGGCTCAAACATGCACAGATGAGTCATCTTTGGATGATCTCGGGGACCCGAGTACTTCTGAAGGCTACGCAAGGAATGCCAGAGGTATTTCTTTGCAGAACTTCAACAGAGTATGCCGCTGTAACGATGGTATGGATCAAGGACCAGGAAGGCGTTTGTGACCCAGAGCCTTCCCTCTATGCAGGTTTGCTCTAAGCAAAGAGATTTCACAGCACACCTAAATGCCCCCCCCCCCCCCCCACACACACACACATTTTTTTTAATATCTGCAAAACAATTGCATTGGGGAGAAAGGCTTGCATGTTTTCGCAACTTGGTCCTTTCACATAATTTGGGAACAAGTGACACAACTATAGGCACCCTTATTGAAATACCTACCCCCCCCCCCCCCCCAATACCTTTCGGTTGTAAGCTCGCAAGGCCATGGCTCTCTCATCCTTTTTTGTCTTGGAGTTTGTTATTCATTTCATTTCACTTGTTAATTATTTCATAGCTTGAGCTCTGTTACACCTTTTATTCATCATGCCACATCTTTCATGGTAATCATCACTACTGTATTTTGTACAAGTGTCCATATTTGATGTATTAGATGGTAAGCTCGCAAGGGCAGGGTCATCCTCCTAATGTTTACTGTTTCTTGTAACAATATTTGTGCTGCTTGGAACTCTGCTGTACAATTGTTAGTTGTATCTATGTTCCCCTTGTCGTCTTATTGTGCTTTGTAAAGCGCTGCGGAATATGTTGGCGCTATACAAATAGAAATAAAAAATAATAATAATTTGATGTATATCGTCTGTATCATTGTGTACCCCTTGTTTGTTTTCCTACTTTGTACAGCGCCACGGAATATGTTGGTGCTTTATAAATAAAAAAAATAATAATAAAAATAATAACAATAATAATAAATATCCCTCTATAGCCCGAAATGGGGGGGCACCCAATAAAAATATAATACCGTTATAATGCTACAATGTAACAGAACTCTGCAGGAAAGGCGGCAGGCATGCTGGGAGCAGTAATCAATCAAAATTGGGCTACGCCATAGACAAACTCTGGTGCAAAATAGAAGTAGTAGAGTTCCACCATAGGCCTCAATTCACTAAGCAGTTTAGACTAGTCTACTGATGGTTTTTAGTCTACTGATGGTTTGGTGCAATGTTTTAGACCTATTTTTAGACCTGGACTAAAGCATTTGGTAATTAGGTTGGTAAAGCAGGGGAAATCATCAAAAGATACAATTCACAAAGGCAAACAAGGAGTAACCACGTCCACTTTTTCTGAAAGAGATTAGACCAGCTGATTTCTGTCGGGTAAAGTAATTCTGTGAGGTATTTTAGATGTGAGGATGGAACCTTTTGAATTAATTATGCAGGAGTTTAATTGTATCCAGAGGAGAGCTCATCAGAGGAGAAAGATGTCAGTCATAGCTACTCGTTTGCAAATTGCTTTTGCTTTACCGACCTAATTACCAAATGTTTTTGACCAGGTCTAAAAACAGTAAATATACCAAAAGCAAAAAGCAATGACCTCAAAGAAACCGCACCAAAACAGCTATATCAGTAAGCAATATACCATCCTTTATTGAAATTACAAACATAAAAACCATTAAAATATGGTGGGGGACAATGTATAAACCCACGATATCGGAGAACCGGAGGAATTACAAAGTGCTAGTGTTAACATTGAAGAACCCCAATATAGCATAAACGTGGCACTGACCGTGTATCAAAATTGTGACACATATAAAACCAAACATTATTTACATACATGTGCAAATAGCATGAATAAATATTACAAATGCATAATAAGAGTAAAGGGAGAAAAGTGTGATAACACCAGGAAGGGAGGAACCCCCTGAAATAGTATTGTAGAACCAGAACGGAACCAGAAATCAATCACAGAGTGATCACAGTTTGTGAGCAATATAGTAAAGCAGTGCTGGGCCGAAATTACGCATTAGCGTAATTACGCATCGTAATTCACTACAAATGCACCGTAAGCGTTAAGTGTAAGGTTACGGTATTACGCGTAATTAATTACGCGTAGACCGTAGGTTACGTTGTTACGCGTAACAAATTACGCGTAAGACAGTAAACTCCCATTGAAATTACACAGTCTGCCGTAATCGCGTAATATTACGCTCCCGTATAATATAAAAAAGCCGCCGACTTTAAGGGTTAATAGCAAAGCTCCCTTAAGTGCTAAGAGCCTCGAATTTGGAGAATATATTAAGGAGATCAGAAGGAATAAGAGGAAAACATTTTTTTTTCAAAAAGACCTTATAGTTTTTGAGAAAATCGATGTTAAAGTTTCAAAGGAAAAATATATACATTTAAAAACCCGCCGACTTTAACGGTTAATAGCAAAGCCTGCTTAAAATTTAGGAACACCAAATTCACAGGGTATATTAAGAGGATCAGTGGGAATAAGAGGAATTTTTTTTTTTTCAAAAAGACCTTATAGTTTTTGAGAAAATCGATTTTTAAGTTTCAAGGGCAAAAATGTCTTTTAAATGCGGAAAATGTCAGTTTTTTTTGCACAGGTAACAATAGTGTTTTATTTTCATAGATTCCCCCAAGTGGGAAGAGTTTTACTTACTTCGTTCTGAGTGTGGGAAATATAAAAAAAAAATGACGTGGTGTCCCCCCTCCCAGACCTCTTTAACCCCTTGTCCCCCATGCAGACTGGGATAGCCAGAATGCGGAGCACCGGCCGCGTGGGGCTCCGCACCCTGACTATACCAGCCCGCATGGTCCATGGATTGGGGGGTCTCGGAAGGGGAGGGGCAGCCAAGCTTTCCCCTCCCCCTCCGAGCCCTTGTCCAATCCAAGGACAAGGGGCTCTTCTCCACCTCCGATGGGCGGTGGAGGTGGAGGCCGCGATTTCCTGGGGGGGGGGGTTCATGGTGGCATCTGGGAGTCCCCTTTAAAAAGGGGTCCTCCAGATGCCCACCCCCCTTCCCAGGAGAAATGAGTATAGAGGTACTTGTACCCCTAACCCATTTCCTTTGAGAGTTAAAAGTAAATAAACACACAAACACATAGAAAAAGTATTTTAATTGAACAAAAAACATAACCACGAAAAAAGTCCTTTAATATTCTTAATTAACCATTAATACTTACCTGTCCCTTTAAAAGCCAGTTCCCACGCAATATCCTCGGAAATATACTAATCAGTTACAATGTAACAAAGTTGTTACAATGTAACAACTTTGTTACTTTGTAACACCACCGCACCCGACGTCACTCGCCGCCGCCGCTGCATACCCGTCTGCGCTGCACGGACCCGACAGAACTCTGAGCTATATAGCTCAGAGCTCTCGAAAGCATCTTTGTATTTGGTCTCCAAGGAGCCCCATTGGTCCTTAGCAGACCAATGGGGTTCCTTCTGATTTGAAGGAACCCCATTGGTCTGCTAAGGACCAATAGGGCTCCTTGGAGCCCAAATACAAAGATGCTTTTGAGAGCTCTGAGCTATATAGCTCAGAGCTCTGTCGGGTGAAGGACGCTAAGTCCCCGCCGGCTCCGCTGCCCTCCCCGCCTCTCCCACATGTCACCTATATACATGCTGGCACCCATGGGTGCCAGCATGTATATGGGTGACAGGTGTGGGCGGAGTGGACGGCGGGAGCCGGCGGGGACTTAGAGTGTATGCGGCGGCCGGCGGGTGAGCGGCGAGTGACGTCGGGTGCGGTGGTGTTACAAAGTAACAAAGTTGTTACATTGTAATAACTTTGTTACATTGTAACTGATTAGTTTATTTCCGAGGATATTGCGTGGGAACTGGCTTTTAAAGGGACAGGTAAGTATTAATGGTTAATTAAGCATATTAAAGGACTTTTTTTGTGGTTATGTTTTTTGTTCAATTAAAATACTTTTTCTATGTGTTTGTGTGTTTATTTACTTTTAACTCTTAAAGGAAATGGATAAGGGGTACAAGTACCTCTATACTCATTTCTCCTGGGAGGGGGGGTGGGCATCTGGGGGACCCCTTTTTAAAGGGGACTCCCAGATGCCACCATGAACCCCCCCCCCCCAGGAAATCGCGGCCTCCACCTCCACCGCCCATCGGAGGTGGAGAAGAGCCCCTTGTCCTTGGATTGGACAAGGGCTCGGAGGGGGAGGGGAAAGCTTGGCTGCCCCTCCCCTTCCGAGACCCCCCAATCCATGGACCATGCGGGCTGGTATAGTCAGAGTGCGGAGCCCCACGCGGCCGGTGCTCCGCATTCTGGCTATCCCAGTCTGCATGGGGGACAAGGGGTTAAAGAGGTCTGGGAGGGGGGACCCCACGTCGTTTTTTTTTAATATTTCCCACACTCATAACGAAGTAAGTAAAACTCTTCCCACTTGGGGGAATCTATGAAAATAAAACACTATTGTTACCTGTGCAAAAAAAACTGACATTTTCTGCATTTAAAAGACATTTTTGCCCTTGAAACTTAAAAATCGATTTTCTCAAAAACTATAAGGTCTTTTTGAAAAAAAATTTTTCCTCTTATTCCTTCTGATCTCCTTAATATTTTCTCCAAATTTGAGGCTCTTAGCACTTAAGAGGGCTTTACTATTAACCCTTAAAGTCGGTGGCTACCTAACATTGATCCATGCGTCAACTTTTCCGCTTGGCAGCATGACCTTACGCATTAATTGCTAATAGGATTTTACGCGTAAGCCTACAATGTAACAACCTGAATTACGGTATTCTTACGCGTAATTGCGTAAGGGCTATGCGTAATTACAGACATGTACCGAAATTGAATGTCTATGCCGTAAGCGTAATTCCGTAATGCGTAATAGCGTAAAATTACGCGTAATGATCCGTAAGCGTAGCTTTTTCCATTACGCCCAGCACTGTAGTAAAGTCAATAGAGTGAGATACAGACTGTATAAGAATCGTATAGGGAATAAGAGTGAGGTCAACAACCAAGTGAATAGGATCCTACCAGTACAGTGTCTCCACGGGTCCCCACCGCCGCTATCGCGATTCGCCACGTATAGCGCTTTGAAAAAGCCATGCTATACGTGGTGAATCGCGATAGCGGCGGTGGGGACCCGTGGAGACACTGTACTGGTAGGATCCTATTCACTTGGTTGTTGACCTCACTCTTATTCCCTATACGATTCTTATACAGTCTGTATCTCACTCTATTGACTTTACTATATTGCTCACAAACTGTGATCACTCTGTGATTGATTTCTGGTTCCGTCAGGTTCCACACTACTATTTCAGGGGGTTCCTCCCTTCCTGGTGTTATCACACTTTTCTCCCTTTACTCTTATTATGCATTTGTAATATTTATTCATGCTATTTGCACATGTATGTAAATAATGTTTGGTTTTATATGTGTCACAATTTTGATACACGGTCAGTGCCACGTTTATGCTATATTGGGGTTCTTCAATGTTAACACTAGCACTTTATAATTCCTCCGGTTCTCCGATATCGTGGGTTTATACATTGTCCCCCACTATATTTTAATGGTTTTTATGTTTGTAATTTCAATAAAGTATGGCATATTGCTTACTGATATAGCTGTTTTGGTGCGGTTTCTTTGAGGTCATTGCTTTTTGCTTTTGGTATATTTACTGTATTTTTGACCGTTCTGCACATTACAGACCCACCCCTTGTTTATACATATAGGGTGGCGTATTGATTGTAGGGGATGGTGCTCCCCGTATTGCTTTTTGCTTAACAGGTCTAAAAACAGGTCTAAAACATTTGGTAATTATTAGTGAATTCCCTCTTGATGCAGCTGATTTACATCAAACCATCAGTAGACTAAAAGCCATCAGTAGACTAGGGATGCTCGGAAAATTCCACGGAATTATGAATTCCGTGATTCCGGACGGAATTAGGTTAATTCCGATTCCGGTAGTCGAAACGGAATTCCTATACCTCTCAAACGGAATTCCGCAGAAATTTTATAATTCCGACGGAATTTTCCGGAATAGCACAAAAATCCTCCTCCTCCCATATCATATCATGCAGTAGGGAATTGCAGATTTTCAAAACAGCTTATATACCA
The DNA here is from genome assembly GCF_040937935.1 of Hyperolius riggenbachi. Lineage (NCBI taxonomy): Eukaryota > Metazoa > Chordata > Amphibia > Anura > Hyperoliidae > Hyperolius > Hyperolius riggenbachi. Next base: position 63,254 of record NW_027152349.1, on the reverse strand, counting down.
TAGCTGGGATTTGAACCCAGGACACAGTGTGTAGTAGGTATCTGTCTTAACCTCTAGACCATGCCCCACACTACATGCTAAAGCTGGCCTAGCATAAACCATACTACCATTATGATCAATTCGATAGAAAAAGTTGCATGGTTAAGGATTTGTACTTTTTGAAAAGCATGCGTATATACCATAGCTGGGATTTGAACCCAGGACACAGTGTGTAGTAGGTATCTGTCTTAACCTCTAGACCATGCCCCACACTACATGCTAAAGCTGGCCTAGCATAAACCATACTACCATTATGATCAATTCGATAGAAAAAGTAGCATGATTAAGGATTTGTACTTTTTGAAAAGCATGCTTATATACCATAGCTGGGATTTGAACCCAGGACACAGTGTGTAGTAGGTATCTGTCTTACCCTCTAGACCATGAACCACATTGCATGGCAATAGGTACCTGTCTTACCCACTAGACCATCAACCACACTCAGGGCCAGGCTTTAGCATGTAGTATGGTCAGAGGTGGGACAAGGTCCTTCAGCACCCAAGGCTGAGACAGCAAAGTGCGCCCCCCATCCCTCCCACCCCAGCTGTCACACACTGATTGCTATTACACTAAGAGGTGCCCCAGGGCCCCGAACCCCCCCAACACCTTAATCTCTACTTATCTGGCTTGCAGTCGCTGCCATGTATCACCTTTTCTTATTTCTTTCTGCTTCAAACACAATTGGGAATGACAGCTGAATGAATTGTGCACCCCCTCCTACACTGCGCCCTGAGGCTGCAGCCTCTCCAGCCTCTGCCTCAGCCTGGCCCTGAGTGTGGTTGATGGTCTAGTGGGTAAGACAGATACCTACTACCATGCAGTGTGGTTCATGGTCTAGAGGTTAAGACAGATACCTACTATACACTGCGTCCTGGGTTCAAATCCCAGCTATGGTATATAAGCATGCTTTTCAAAAAGTGCAAATCCTTAATCATGCAACTTTTTCTATCGAATTGATCATAATGGTAGTATGGTTTATGCTAGGCCAGCTTTAGTATGTAGTGTGGGTCATGGTCTAGAGGTTAAGACAGATACCTACTACACACTGCGTCCTGGGTTCAAATCCCAGCTATGGTATATAAGCATGCTTTTCAAAAAGTACAAATCCTTAATCATGCAACTTTTTCTATCGAATTGATCATAATGGTAGTATGGTTTATGCTAGGCCAGCTTTAGCATGTAGTGTGGGTCATGGTCTAGAGGTTAAGACAGATACCTACTACACACCGTGTCCTGGGTTCAAATCCCAGCTATGGTATATAAGCATGCTTTTCAAAAAGTACAAATCCTTAATCATGCTACTTTTTCTATCGAATTGATCATAATGGTAGTATGGTTTATGCTAGGCCAGCTTTAGCATGTAGTGTGGGGCATGGTCTAGAGGTTAATGATATAATGAATTGTATGTGTAGTACTGATAATTAGTAGAACAATAGTAGCAAAGAAAAGAGTCTCATATTTTTATTTTCAGTTATATAGCTTTATGTTTATAACATTGCATCATTTTCTAAAATTTGCAGTTTACAAACTACCGTCTGTATTTTAAACTATGAAACAGAGCAGAGCTAATGATTCTTTGAACTTCCATGCAGTAAAACCTTAAACAAACTAGAAACAGTGAGAAACTGGTTGAGATAAATGCATCAGAAAACAGCACTGTACCCCAACAAGCTTGGTCAGAGAGCTCGGAGAAGCACAGTAAATGTTTGCAGTAATCAAAGCTGGTGGTCCAACAAATTTGTGTGACCTTTTGTACAGGCAGTGTATCATCTATAACAGTGCTGTCCAGCTTCATGGTCAGGGGGTGTGTCTAGAACCAGATGTTTTGTTTTGAGGCAGGAGAGCATCAATATCCTGGCTTTGGGGGGCGGAGGCAAGAGCAAACAAGAGGCAGGTCTGCCAGCGGGGGGGGGGGGGGGGGGGGGGATTGACACAATAAATAGTCCAGGCAAGCGAGCAGTGCTGAGCCGAGGCAGAGGCAAGAGAGGCTCCAGCCTCAGGGTGCAGTTTAGGGGAGGGGGCGCATAATTCACTCAGCTATCATTCCCCTATTGTGTTTGAAGCACTAAGAAAAGGGGATGTAAGGCAGTGAAATCAAGCTTGATAACTGGAGATTAAGGTGTGGGGGGAGGGGGTGGGGGCCCTGGGGCGCCTCTTAGTCTAATAGCAATCAGTGTGGGATGGCTGGGGTGGGAGGGATGGAGGGGCGCACTTTGGTGTCTCAGACTTGGGTGTTGGAGGACCTTGTCCTGGCTCTGCGAGTGTGGCCAAACACGGTCTGCAGGCCACCAGTTGGACAGTCCTGATCTGTAATATTTACTTCTCACTACTTATTTATTTCCCAACACATATTAGCACGGGATCCCCCTTTCTCTCTGCTACTTGTAGTGCTTTGTGGATCATTATTATTGCCTATTATTGTTTTTTTTACTGTATTTCAGGAACTTTTTTTATTGTTATGTCTTAATAAAGAGACCCAAGCCAATCTTAGAATATTGATACTTTATTTTCAATAAATATTAACAGGAATCCTGAGTCTGTTCAGATTTATGACATATTTTCCGGAACGCCTCAAATTCTTCTTTTGGCAAATGTGTTAGAAAAGTCCCAGATAAGTTATCAGATATTAGAATGTGTAGTTATTATGTGAGTCTAACCGATATTGCTTGTAAAATATAACAGGTTTGTGTGATCACAGTCATGATGAAAGCAAGGGGATATTGTATTAGATTTAAATTTATTTCTTATGTTTTGTATGACAGTATTTTGCCTCACCACTCTCATTTTCTGTGTGAAAGTAAACCATTGAGATGAGAGACAAACACAAAGAAAAAAAATGTCTGTAAATACCGAATCTGACACTTTGCCACCTCAGTTAAATCCTGTGATTTGAACATCTTGAGCCTCAATAGAATTGTATTAATAAGCTGTGAAAAATCTGGTATGAAAACTACAGAGAAACTCTAATTGAATAATGGCCCATTGCTGTTAACATTGACAAATTACCCACTGTACAAAAATGGACTTGCTACGTAATTAAACTCTTCTAAAATTCCAAACCCAGGAAGTAGAAGCCATGCTAGCAATTGAAAAGCCACTAGCTGTGGATTCATCATCTAAATATTTGCAGTTAGTGTTTTTTTTTCGGTTGTTATCATTGCTTTCATGTCTTTGGTCAGAGGAAATCTGTGTACTAGTATAATCCACTTATTTGTACTGCTATGCATTTGAAAGTGTAACTGCATTTCAAAACACATTTTAAACAATGCAGAAATATTTCCCCACAGCTCACATAGTTTGGCATGGTACTCTGTTTTTTAAGATTAATAGCCATACAGAATGCCCAGTTCCATAATGGGGGCAACTTGGATTTTGTATAGCAAATCGGACATGTTGGAAATAATCGATCTGACAGTAAATCGGCCAGAAAATCTCATAGTGTGTACCCAGCATTAAATCCTCTTACAGTATTTAAAGCCCCATCTACACGATACAATTCTTTGTGCGATTCAATTACGATTCTATTTACGATCCGATGAAATCCGACAAGTCCGATTGGGATTTGATTTGATTCAATTCGATTCACTTCAATTTGCCATTGTTTTGCAATGGCAAATCGAATTGAATCGAATCGAATCCCGATCGGACATGTTGGATTTAATCGTATCGTAAAGAGAATCGTAATCGAATCGCACAAAGAATCGTATCGTATAGATTGGGCTTAAGACTTACACCCCTCTCACACAGTGGCTGTTCTTGAAATGCTCCTTTTCATGGTCTTTATCATATTATTATCATGGCTGGTACATAAGTATTGAAAGGGATAAAACGGGCAAAGCTGGCACTGGCTTCACTTTCACCTCTTCTAGCTGTGACAGTTAGGATCTCAGTACAAAATGTACTTGACAATCTTTTCTTTCTTTATTCCCATGTATTGTGTATTGTCCATTCTAACTTGCATTCCGCAAGAGAATGTGTTACGAAGTATTCACAACAAGCTCTTAAAATAAAATTTTCTAGGGCACAATATGAATTTTGATCATGGTATGGAGCTCCATTATGATGTGAACATTTTCAGCTCGGTTAGGATGCAAGCCTCAATTATAATCAGGTTTACTATTCCACACAAAGATTTCTTGCATTAGACCATGATGCCTCAGCTTGCAAACATTCGCTTGTTTTACATTTCAGAGGGGAATTTCAAGACAGACATTTACAAGCACCGCGTCTGTTGAGTGTTTTTCAGAATACAATACAAAGTAGAGACATTTTAATTCCCACAATTTCACTGTTAAATGAAATATGTACCAGGAAACACGGCACAGACTGAGGAATAACATAATGTTATTCAAATTTGCCTCTGCTTAATTCAAGGGCTGTTTGGCCAAGCTAGTCCAAGAAGATTGGTTGTTGCTGAATCCAATCATCATTAAAGCGGATCCAAGATGAAAAACTAACTATAATAAGTAACTTTTCTATATATCTTATCTAAAGTTTAGATAGTTTACACAGGAAATCTAGCTGCAAACAGCTTTAATAGAATAAGAATATTTCTTCCTGTGATACAATGACAGCCGCCATGTTGTTTGTAAACATTACACAGAGGCAGGCGTATCTGCATCTTGAGCAAAGAAAACGAATCCCCCCTCATCCTCCCTTCTCCCCTCTGCCTCTGAAATCTCAGGCTAGTAATTCCTCCCCCTCCTCCTGCCCAGACTCAGCTCCCATGAGCCCTTGCTACTGTCTGAAAGTGCCTTAGCTCTCTGAAAACCTGTGGGAGTGGCTTATTAAGTTTATAGGGAATTAGAGCATTAAAACAAAAATAAAAAAAGTATTTGGCTTGAGGAATGCCCTATAAACAATAGGAAAGGAACACAATTATGCAATGAGTAAAAGATCACCTCGGATCCACTTAAAGGCTCCCTTTATATTTGCAGGGTAAACCTGCATTCTATCCAATGAAGAAAGAAAGTGAAGATTGGCTCTGCAGTCTTCCATGTTTAATAGATGAAGTATGTAATGCACATGCAATACATGACAATCCAATGCAGTGGACATACTGTAGCTGCGTGCTCTAACACAAAAGTCCAAACCATCCAATGTGAATAAGAAAGAAAACAGCTGTTGGCACGGCAGCTGGTAATTCTGGGAGGGTGGCTACTGCACCCAGTGGTGCTCACCGCCAGGTCGTGATCACGCTTACGCGTGGATTCACGACCATTTTGACGCATTCCGCCTCGGGCACGCTAAGCCGTGAATAGATTTTCAACCACGAAAATCTGCTTCGGCTTCGCGTGAATGCGGACAGAAATCTGCATTCACGCTCGTGAAACCCGGCGCTGAAGTCGTGGTTAGCGGAAATGCGTCAAACTATGCGGAAGTGACACATTGCAGGCCAATCAGAGGGCCCCAGCCAGGCCCTAGCAACCAATCACAGGAGGGGAGCTATGCCCTCCCCTCCTGAATATAAAGCGGCGGCCATGATGGAAAAGCTCTGTCCTTGCTAGACTGTAGTGCTGAGAGGATTATCTCCAGGCCATTGTTGTTTGAGCAAGTGCATTTATTGTGTTAAAAACAAAGCGTTTTTTTTTTTGCTAACACTGCTCTTATACTGTACACAGTTAGCTAGTCAGTGAGTGATTGCTGTAGTTAGTTGTAGTCAGTGTAGTGTAGTGGGAGTGTGGGAGTCTAGTGAATATTTAACTGTGTGTAGTGCAGGCAGGTTCAGTGCTGCAATGTAGTCAGTGTAGTGGGAGTGGGGATTATCTGTGTGTAGTGCAGGCAGGCAGGTTAGTGCAGCTGCAGTGTTCACTTGTATATTCCAGTGACAGTTATACACTTGTACTATTTGCAGGCAGCCAGTCACACCGCCGGCGCCGCCACTCTCTGCCAGCGCTGTTCATTCATTCTGTCAGTGACCTTGTGCCGTGCCCAATGCCCACTGCTCGCTCGCTGGCATATAAGCATCTCATTACACACTTGTATATTATTTCTGTGACAGTTATACACTTCACTTGTACTATTTGCAGGCAGCCAGTCACACCGCCGGCACCGCCACTCTCTGCCAGCGCTGTTCATTCATTCTGTCAGTGACCTTGTGCCGTGCCCAGTGCCGTGCCCAGTGCCCACCGCTCGCTGGCATATAAGCATCTCATTACACAGTGTGACATCCTTGTGTGCCCACTGCATCTTTCAGTGACCTAGTTGTATATTCAGTGCCCACTGCTGTGCCCACTGCATCCTTCAGTGACCTTGTACTGTGCCCACTGCATCCTTCAGTGACCTAGTTGTATATCCAGTGCCCACTGCTGTGCCCACTGCATCCTTCAGTGACCTTGTACTGTGCCCACTGCATCCTTCAGTGACCTAGTTGTATATCCAGTGCCCACTGCTGTGCCCACTCCATCCTTCTGTGACCTTGTACTGTGCCCACTGCATCCTTCAGTGACCTAGTTGTATATCCAGTGCCCACTGCTGTGCCCACTGCATCCTTCAGTGACCTTGTACTGTGCCCACTGCATCCTTCAGTGACCTAGTTGTATATCCAGTGCCCACTGCTGTGCCCACTGCTACTACTACTACCAGTATGTTGCTGTGGTCCTTCTGTGCTGCTGAACTGACCGCCCGCATAGTCCTTCTCCTGACTCAGTCGCTACCACCACTGCACTCTGCGTTCACACTGCCCGTGTCCACTGACAACTCTGCTGCGATGTCATTGCTAATTGCTGCAAAAAAAAATATTACAAAAACCTCTCTGGGGCCTTTTTGGCGTCAGCCACTCATCCTCCTCCAGCGGTACCTTCGCCGCCAAGTGCCATTGGAACTCGCCTTCACCTCTTTGAATGCTTAACGCGTATATCCCTTTTTAAAACCACGTATTACCAATTAATAGCCCCATTTACAGTGGTGATTTGTCTTTAAAAGCCATTACAAAAAAAAATAAAAAATTTGGGGGGGGAATTTTTTATGTTGAAGTTATGTTGCCCCTTATCACCTCGATAATCCATGCAATTTGGGGGATTGTAGCATGTATGGGGGCTTTGTTATTAACGTTAAAAGAAAATTCGCCTCCGGGCGGGAATCCACGCGTGATTACGCCATTCACGGCAGAAAATCCGCGTGGTTGCGTGGACGCGGACGAAAATCCGCATGCGGCGGGGCCGAATGCGGAATTTTTTTTGCAACCACGCGGATTGCCGAATTCGTGGATGAGGCACATCCGAGCATCCCCGACTGCACCAATGCAGGAACAGCAAGCTCACACATATGGAAATATTGTGTGCTCTGAACCTTAAAGCCAATCATAGTATCCAATGGAGAAAGAACGTGAAGGCCAACACTGCAGTCTTCCGTGTTTAATAGATGAAGTGTGCAATGCATGGCAATTGTGAGCATGAGTAGCAAACAAAGTGGGATGCACATACCGGTCCTAGGCCCATATGCAATTAACCTTTTCTCCTGAGTTTTCTCTTAGGTGATATTTTTAAACTTGTCAATAAAATGCCTTTTAAGCCACCAGCAAGCAAGAAAATACTCAAAATAATTTTGTTAGTACTTTTTCACCTACTTTTGCACTTTTTAGTTAAAAAGTGCTGTAAAGTTATTTAAAATAAAAGATTAAAAATGATCTCCTAGGTGATAAAGAGAATTGCATATGGCCCCTGGTGAGCAGTCAGTGGATAGATGGTTGCAGGGCAAAGGTAGCCTGATGGCTCCAATCTTCTGTAGAAGCAAGTGTACCGTGAAACTGCCATCAGGCTACCTTTGCCCTGCACTCACCTATCCACTGACTGCCCACCAGGACCGGTATCTGCATCCCACTTTGTTTGCTACTCATGCTCATAATTGTCATGTATAGCATGTAAATTGCATACTTTGGGGTTGATTCACTAAGACAAATAGCATGCTGTGAGAATCTGCTCAGCTGCCTGTGCAGACAGGCAGCGTTTTGACCACTGTTCACGTCTGCATTCTGCAGGTCTCTTTAAGAGAGACTTTCTGTCAGTTCTGCAGCTTGTGTTGCTGAGGAATTTGCATACATTAGTCATGCAAATCCGTTACCTGCCTTCTTTTGATGACTAGCACTATAAAAGCATTCTGCTCCCAGAATGCTTTGCTGGACATTTCCCTTCCATGGTCTGTTCCTGATGGACACTGCTGGAGTGTCAGCCATTCTCGTTTGTTGAAGTTATCTTAGTGTAATTCGTGGGGATGCACTAGGCAGTTCCCTAGTGCAGTTAGGATTGCATTATCTGTTTTGCCTGTTCCGTCTGTCTTGTGTTTGGATCGTACAAGCCCTAGCGTTAGCGGCTGTGGATCCTTCTGATTGAGTCTGGAGTGTAGGTTGGAACAGCGGTTGTTTCTGCCTACCTCATCTGTTCTGTCTGCCGTGTGTTTGGATCCTTCTGTTCTGTCTCCTGGGATCGCGCTAGCTACTTTTCGCTAGCGCTGGTGATCCTTCTGTTCTGTCTCCTGGGATCGCGCTAGCTACTTTTCGCTAGCGCTGGTGATCCTTCTGTTCTGTCTTCTGGGATCGCGCTAGCTACTTTTCGCTAGCGCTGGGGATCCTTCTGCTCTGTCTTCTTGGATCGCGCTAGCCACTTTTCGCTAGCGCTGGGGATCCTTCTGTTCTGCTACTCTGTACCTGGATCGCGCTAGCCACTTTTCGCCAGTGCTGTGGATCCTATCTCTCGCTTGTCCCTGTTTTCGTGTGTCTGTCTTGTCTGATTCGAAACGCTTGCTGTAGGCTCGGTGAGGTAACCGTTAAGCAAGCGCTCGCGTTCTCTGTTTCGTGTTTGTCTGTCTTTGGTTAGTTAGGCGTGCTTGTCTCTGTTGTGCGTAACACGCGGAGACCGCGCACGAACGCGTGCACTGTTGCGAATGAGTGCGGTGTTCGCGTTCAGCTAGCATTTGTTATTTTCTTTATCTTTCTCTTTGTATGATTTGCTGTGCCTTTGCTACCCTTGTGCTCTGTCCTGCTCAGTCTTGTGTCGCTATTGGCAATCGCCATTCTTGCGATTGCGTTTCCTACTTCGTTTCCGCCGTTGTGTGTTCGCCGTCGCTGGGTGGCGACTAATTTGGTGGGCACACATTGGTTCTGTCCTTTTGCTCTGTTCCCTGTGGGCTATCCAGCCCTGCCTGATTGTACCTTGTCCCGGATCTGTACAATTCCCATTTGGCATCTGTGGCTGTGCAGCGGCTGTGTTCGCCTGCACTCCACAGCGCCATCTGCCGGTGGGAATTGCCCTCTGCGGGTGCATAGCACCTAGCCTGGGTGTCCGCAATAATACGCTTGTGGAGGAAATCCGTCACGTCAGCGCACGTCTGGTGCGCTGACCACGGAGACGATTCCACAATCGTTACACATGCCTTATCAGAGTTAACATGCCTTGTCAGAGTTAGCACACCTTATCAGAGTTATCATACATTATCGGCGTTGCCACGCCTTATCAGAGTATCATAGTGAGTGCTACGACACGTATGCCTGCTAATTGGCAATGACGAGAGAGCTCCACTTGTCCTGCCCTGAGCTCCTGCAGGTCTAATCACTTTAAAGGACATTATCCCCACACTTTGATTGGTCCAATAGGCTGCCTGTCAAGTTTCCTGTCTAGTGACAGGCAGTGTATTGGGCCACTCAAAGTGCAGAGATAATGTCCTTTAATGTGATTGGACCCGCAGGGGCTCAGGGCAGGACGAGCAGAGCTCTCGTCATTGCCAATTAGAAGGCATAAGTTTGTAGGGCTCGCTGTGCTACTCTGATAAGGCGTGTCAACACTCATAAGATGTGTTAACTCGGATAAGGCATGTTAACTCTGATAAGGAATGCTATTTGTCTTAATGAATCAAACCCATTATCTATTAAACAAGGAAGACTGCAGTGCCAACCTTTACTTTCTTTCTTTAATGGATACTATGATTGACTTTAAAGGTCAAAGCACGCCATATCTCCATATGTGAGCTTGCCATTCCTGCTTTAGTGCAGTAGCCACCCTCCCAGAATTACCAGCTGCAGTGCCAACAGCTTTTTTCTTTCTTATTCACAATTAACCTGCATTGTGTTACCCTATTTTGCTGCAAGTGGCCGCCAAAGCAATTACAGTCTACGGAGACTTTCACACTTATAGCTGTCCATTGCGGTGTGCTGGAAGTATCCAATACGATGCAAGGGCAACAGCGCGTTACTGCAAGCACCAGGCTTAACACTGTTATTTGTCCTACCCTGTGCCAAGCTGATTGGTGGCATACTGAAACGTACACTGCTGAGGATTCCCATTGGTCTTTTGCAATCCAGTGGGGATCCCTATGCTTCTGCCTGGCACTGATCTCTTTACCAGGACCGAGCGGAGGAGTCAGCAGCTTGGAGGGAGATGTAATTTGGGGTCAAGTGATTGAGTAAAAACAAAATACCCAAGTCATTCAATATTTATTTCCCTAAATACCACACTAAGGAAATTGTGGTCTCCATTTAGAAACAAATAAACTGTGCAGCTAATAAACTGAATAAACACATAGTTTATTGCCAAGTCTAAAAATAAAAACGTTACATTCTTACCTGAGTAGTGAGAAGCCGCCCCAAATAATTAGCCAGGAGATCAATGAATGGGAACTGTGTTCCCATTCATTGATCTAAGTCCCCGTGTGAATGACAGAGGCCATCTATGAGACGGTGCCACCATTCACAAAAAACGATACTTACACATCATTGCATTACTTCCTCTTTGCATAGTAATACTATGCATGAGGAAGTTATGCACGAGGACATCTTGTGACCAAATAGTAAAATTACATCTAAACACCTTTTTTTTTTTCATTATAAGCCCCTTACCTTCCACACTCCCCAGCAGTTACGCTGCATCTTCTATCTATCTAATAGAGTACGTGCAGTGGCATAGCTAAGGAGCTGTGGGCCCCGATGCAAGTTTTACAATGGGGCCCCCCAAGCACTCTATACATAACAATTTATACGGCGCACCAAAATCTGCCAATGGCAACTACAGTGTCAGAGGTGCAAGAAGGGGATGAGGAACAGTTTGTTAATGATTACCACTATTCAAAGTATCTACAGAAGTCATTATTATGAGCATAGGACCAATAGAGAGATAATTCTGTAGTTAAGGGAGGGCCCTTCGAGGCCCCTCTGGCCCAAGGGCCCCGATGCGGTCGCTACCTCTGCACCCCCTATTGCTACGCCCCTGAGTACGTGCCTCAACCTTGAAGCAAGAAGAATAAAGGTGGGTACACACATCAGATAAAAGTCTTTGGAAAATGAAAGATCACAGGCCAATGTTACCCCCTTCCATGTAGTATGAGAGCCACACCTACACAGTCTATTCTATTGAGCGGAACTTCCCATCAGATAAAATTTTTTGCAAGATGCTGCACACAAAGATGCTGTACACATGCAACAGATCAGTATCTGCAAAAGATCAGTTCCTGCAAAATGCATTCATAGTCTATATCTGCAGATCTCATACACACCTTGTTTAACAGACTTCATCTGCATATCAGATCAACCAGGATGGATCTTTGGATCTGCAGATGATTGTCTGATCTGCAGATGAATGTCCGTCAAACAAGGTATGTATTATGCTGGGCATACATGGTACGTTTTGTACCGTGTAATCGAGCCACTGGCTCGATTCCCGCTCGTCCCCGCGGGCGCCCGGATCGATTCCCGCTCGTCCCCGCGAGCGCTTTCTTATTTTCCACTCGTTTCTTCTTTTGTCCTGCCCACCGGTATCGAGCGCAGAATCGATCCGGCGGGGTATCGGACACGTCGGAAATGATCAATCGAGCCATCAGCGGCTCGATTACATGGTAGAAAACATACCGTGTATGCCCAGCATGAGATCTGCAGATATCATAGACTATGAATGCATTTTGCAGAAACTGATTTTTTTGCAGGAACAGATCCTTTGCAGATACTCATCTGTTGCATGTGTACAGCATCTTTGTGTGCAGCATCTTGCAAAAATTTTTTATCTGATGGGGAGTTCAGCTCAATAGAATAGACTGTGTGGGCTGGAACCCACAGGAGCGCTTTTGGCAGCGTTTTGGCAGCGCTGCGATATGCTAGCACTTTGCCAAAACGCTGGGCTAATGTTAATAGATGGGGCAACTTCCACAGGAGCGTTTGCGTTTCCCAGAAACGCAAACGCAGGACATGCAGCATTTTGGGAACGTTAGCGCTTCAATGTAAAGTATTGAAACGCTAGCGGAAACGCTCAGCAAAACCTAAACTGAGCGGTTTTGCTAGCGTTTTGCGGTTCAGCACACTGTAACAAAATTAAAAATAATTCACAGGACCAATCAGGATAAAAACGCGAAACGCAAAACGCTACACAACCGCTGAGCAAAAAAATACACTGTTGCAAAAAGCGACCGAAAACGCGCATGAATCCGCTTGCAAACCGCTCAGACAAAACGCTAGTGGTTGCGTTTCGCATTTGCTGATTTCAGTGGGTTCCAGGCCTGTAGGTATGGCTCTCATACTACATGGAAGGGGGTAAAATTTGTCTGTGATCTTTCATTTTCCAAAGACTTTTATCTGATATGTGTACCCACCTTTAGGCTTTCCATTAGAAAATGTATGCATGCTCAAACACCAAGTTTAACCCTAGCAAGTCTGGCTTTCCATATCTGGCCTAATTGGCTATTCATGAGGCAATGCTCATGCAAATATGCATTTGCTTTCGCATGCCAAACTATGCAGGGTCAAAAAACTAATACCACAAAGTGGTCGCCCTGTGGGAATTAGTTCATGCTACATTAGCACTATCCAGGAGCGCCACTGGGAGGCTTCCCAATACCCCCTTTTTATACAACACGGGGGAACCACGGGGTCCCAGGCTCTCTCACTGCCTGGGAACCATAGCGGCATCCCCCGCTGTGTGTATCCTTTGGAGGCAGGTGGTGGATGGCTTGCTCCGGTGGTGTGAGCCCTGGAGTTATTTGTCTGCGCTTGTCCTTCAACCCCCCCTCCCCCTGGAGTGTTTTATGTGAGCCAGCCCTGAGCTCTAAAGCTCGGGGTGACCCATGCTTCACTCCTTTCTCATGTGGTGCCCCCAAGTTAATACGCATGTAGCAGAACGCAATGGACATTAAGGTAAGTGCCTGTTTTTAATATTGGGAGGTGGGTGCGGACGGCTCTGCCCGGCGCTGGCCACACTTGTGGGGGGTCGCCTGCGCAACCTAGCCTCCCCCTCCGGGGTGCCGCTGTGGTTCCCAGGCAGTGAGAGAGCTCGGGACTCCGCAGTCCCCCCGGTTGTATAAAAAGGGGGCGTTGGGAATCCTCCCCGTGGCGCTCCTGGATAGTGCTAATGTAGCATGTAGCAGTGTTGCTTGCGAATTTTCGCCTAAGTCATTTTCGCACGAAAATCCCGTTTTCATTTTTGGCGAATTTTCACGAAAATCTTCAGAAATATTTGCATTTTCGACCAGCATCGAAAATTCATTGTATGCGGATGCTTATGCCCTTATGCGGAAAAATGTCCACAATAATCCGCATGGAAATTCAGTCTATGCGGACGTTTATACGGAAAAATGTCCGCAATAATGCGCAAGAAACTTCTCTGAATGCGGACGCTAATGCCCTTATGCGGAAAATGTCCGCAATAATACGCAAGTAACGCGAAAATGACTGGCATTAGGCGAAAATTAACGCGAAAAAATTAGATGGAAAATTTGACTGTCAAAACGAAATTAGGTGAAAATTCGGTAAAAATTTGTCAAAACAAATTTTTGCATTTTCGCTCATCACTGGCATGTAGCAGGGCGACCGCTTTGCGGTATTGGTTTTTTGACTCTGCATAGTTTGGCATGCAAAAGAAAATTTGCATGAGCATTGCCTCAAGAATAGCCAATTAGCCCAGATTTGCAAAGCCAGACTTGCTAGGGTAGGCCTCTTTTCCACGGACAGTTGATAGGCAGTAAAATGCCTCTCAAACTCTTACAACTGCTCACTACTGCCTGGTAACAGCTTGCTGCTGCCTGGTAACTGCTTACTGCTGCCTGGTAACTGCTTACTGCTGCCTGGTAACTGCTTATTGCTGCCTGGTAAGTGCTTGTTGCTGCCTGGTATCTGCTCACTGCTGCCTGGTAACTGCTTGTTGAGCACATAGCTCAACAGTCCGTGGAAAAGAGGCCTTAAACTTGGTGTTTGAACACGCATAAATGTTCTCATGCAAAGTGCTTCTTCTTGCTTGAAGGTTGAGGCACGCCCTGGGGGCAGGGCGCTACTTCTTCTTCTTGCTCGAAGGTTGAGGCACTTACTCTATTATATATATAGATATACAATACAAACAAACAAGCAAAAAAACACAAATAGTTACTTTAGGGCCTGAACTTTTTAACCACTTAACGGCATGCTGACTTATAAAAACGTCCTACTAGAGCCTCGTAGCCTCCCTGGCGTTCTGATTCCCCAGGATTTCAGTGCAAAAAGTGGTTCAATTAATTTCCAATAATTTTCAGCCTTTTTTTTTCCAATCAATTTTTTAAAAATATTGAATTCAATACAGGTTATTGTATTGAATTCAACTTAAAAAAAAATGTTTGCAGTGAGATGTTGACGCTGTGTGACCCTGGTGTCATCAACGCCGATCGGCGGGGGACATGTCATCGCTGAGAGAGAAGCAAAATCCGTACACGGACATGGAAGACGGCACTGGGGAAGCTATCAGAGGTACGTGACGAGGGATCAGCACGCCAATGGTGAGTATAAGACCCAGATGTGAAGGCAGGTGTATAGGGAGCCACATGTAGCCAGGTGTCAGGGTAGCCAGGAGTGTAGCCAGATGTCAGGGAAGCCAGGAGTGTAGCCAGATGTCAGGGTAGCCAGGAGTGTAGCCAGATGTCAGGGTAGCCAGATGTCAGGGTAGTCAGGAGTGTAGCCAGATGTCAGGGTAGCCAGATGTCAGGGTAGTCAGGAGTGTAGCCAGATGTCAGGGTAGCCAGATGTCAGGATAGTCAGGAGTGTAGCCAGTGGCGTAGCTAAGGTGCTGTGGGCCCTGATGCAAGTTTTACAGTGGGGCCCCCCAAGCACTCTATACATAACAAATTGCCACTGCGCACCAAAACCTGCCAATGGCAACTACAGTGTCAGAGGTGCAAGAAGGGGATGGGGAGCAGTTTGTTAGTGATTACCACCATTCACAGTATCTATAGAAGTGATAATTATGAGCACAGGACCAATAGAGAGCTAATACTGTAGTTGAGGGAGGGCCCCTCTGGCCCAAGGGCCCCGATGCGGTCGCTACCTCTGCACCCCCTATTGCTACGCCCCTGAGTGTAGCCAGATGTCAGGGTAGCCAGGAGTGTAGCCAGTTATGGGTAGCCAAGTGTGTAGCCAGGTATATAGGGTGCCAGGTTTAGCCAGTTATAGGGAGGTAGGTGTAGCCAGTTATAGGGTGCCAGGTGTAGCCAGGTATATAGGGGAGCCAGGTATATAGGGTGCCAGGTGTAGCCAGGAGTATAGGGTGCCAGATGTCCCCTCCCTCCCGATCCCCCCCCCTCGATCCTCACTTTTGGGCTGGGGGATCTCCCTCTGCGGGTGGGGGTTCCCCCTTCTGTGCGGGGTATTTTGGGCTGGGGGATCCCTCTCTGCGGGTGGGGTGATCCCCCTTCTGTGCGGGGTATTTTGGGCTGGGGGATCCCCCTCTGCAGGTGGGGGGATCCCCCTTCTGTGCGGCGTGCGGGCGGCTTCTACCCCCCCCCATCCTCGCTCCCCCCCCTTCCCTGTCTAAGCCCTTTGAGCAAATAGAACTACTCACCCAGGGGCCCTCTCCAGCACAGCACTTCTTCCTCCATCGCAAAGTCCCGTCTGTTTACAATTACATTACGAGACTTGGTGACGTCACCAAGTCTCGTAATGTAATTGTAAACAGACGGGACTTTGCGATGGAGGAAGAAGTGCTGCGCTGGAGAGGGCCCCTGGGTGAGTAGTTCTATTTGCTCAAAGGGCTTAGACAGGGAAGGGGGGGGGGAAGCGAGGATGGGGGGGGGAGGGGTAGAGGCCACACGCACGCCGCACAGAAGGGGGATCCCCCCACCCGCAGAGGGGGATCCCCCAGCCCAAAATACCCCGCACAGAAGGGGGATCCCCCACCCGCAGAGGGGGATCCCCCAGCCCAAAATACCCCGCACAGAAGGGGGATCCCCCACCCGCAGAGGGGGATCCCCCAGCCCAAAATACCCCGCACAGAAGGGGGATCCCCCCACCCGCAGAGGGGGATCCCCCAGCCCAAAATACCCCGCACAGACGGGGGATCCCCCCGCTCGCCCTAGCACATTCTCTCCCTAGGGATTCCCTAGGGAGAAGCATGCAGCAGCCTTCAGAGGCTGCTGCAGCGCTGCTGATCACAGCGTGAGAGGGGAAAGTGCAGAACGAGCTGAGCTCGTCCAGAACATTTCCAGCAAGTTTTCTTTGGACGACCTCAGCTCGTCCAGAACGCTAGGCAGGTTAATGGCTCCAGGACATTTTTATAAGTCAGGCAGTGCTTCTGCCGCTGTGCACAGCCGCGTTCCCGCGGGTGCACGTGCATGCTATCCCGCGGGTGCACATGCATCCCCGTGCACGTGCACATGAAAATTGTGGAAAAAAAAACCACCAAAAAAAAAAAAAATACACCTTTATTTCCAAATGATATATTGTCACCATACTTTGTACTAGGGACATAATTAAAATCTTGTGATTACCAGGACAAATGGGCAGATAAAATGTGTGGGTTTTATGTACAGTAGCAGTGTTTATATTAAAACCATAGGGGATGAAATTGGAGAATAAGTGTATTTTTTCATTTTGTTCCTTGTATTTCCCTTTAAAATGCATAGAAAATAAAGTAATTACAAAAAACAAATATCAACCCCAAAAAGTCCAATTTGTGGTGAAAAAAAACAAGATATAGATCATTTCATTGTGATTAGTAGTGATTGAGCTATTGGCAAATTAAAGGGATGAGCACTGAAAGGTGAAAATCGCTCTTGTCCGTTAGAGTAAAAACCGCCTTGGGGTGAAGTGGTTAATATGTATGTCAAGAGGGTATATTACTGTTACTTTTTAAGCATGGGCTTGTACTTAGGGATGGATGCAGAACTGAAAAAATGCACCTTTATTTCCAAATAAAATATTGGTGCCATACATTTTACTAGGTAAAAATTTTAAATGTTGCAATAACCGGGACAAATGGGCAATTAAAGTGTGGGTTCTAATTACGGTAGCATGTATTATTTTAAAACTATAATGGCAAAAAACTGAGAAATAATGATTTTTTTTCCTTAAATTTCCTGTTAAAACAAATTTAGAATAAAATAATTTTTTGTAAAAAGCCCCCTAAAACAAGAAAGCCTAATTGGTGGCGAAAAAAAAAACAAGATATAGATCGTTTGTTGTGATAAGTAGTAATAAAGTTATAGGCGAATTGATGGAAGGAGCGCTGACAGGTGAAAATTACTATGGCTTTTTAAGGGGAAAAATCCTTGGAAGTGAAGTAGTTAAATTGCATCATTTTACTGGTTATGCTTTAAATGGGAAGGCAACAACTGAAACTCTCTGAGAAGATTGCAGGCTATATCTAAGACAGTCTGTGATACAGTAAATGACCAGCACCACTCTAATCTCATGGCTGCAGTCACCATCTGCAGAGATCTTCGACATTAAGCAGTAGACCAACTTTGCCACTTTTTTGATTGACATTTTTGACTCTTCAATTCTTCCTCAGTTTCAACCATTAGAGTGGTATCATCAGCATATCTCAGATTGTTATTATTCCTACCAGCTAATTTAATTCCAGCATGTGACTCATCCAAACCAGCTTTTCCGCATTACATATTTGGCATACAAGTTAAATAAATAAGGAGACAATATGCAACCTTGTCACACTCCTTTACGAACTGTGAACCTGTGAGTTATTCCATACTCAGTTCTAACTGTTGCTTCTTGGTTTGCATATACTGTAGTGTAGATCCCTCAAAAGGCCAATAAATTGGCCTAGTATCTCCATTTCCATGAGAATCTGCAACAGTCTACTATGATCGACACAGCCGAAATACAAAGTATAGTAATAGAAAATATTTGTGCACACGTAGGAATTTAAAGCTTTATATCTACCTTAAAGTAAACCTTAGATGGGGCTTCCTCCAGCCCCCTCCAGGCTTATCGCTCCCTCAGTATCCTCCCCCACCTCCTCGTTCGCCCGCAATTGGCCCTGGAAAGTCTTCTGGCTCGGGGTGTACTGCATATGCACAGCTCAGTGGTGAGCATGCCCCCATTGCTCTGCACCTGCGCAGTATTACTACACAGGAGCAGAATGCTCCCAGTGATGGGAGCAAGATGGGGGAGCGAGTGTGGCTGTACTGCACCTGCGCCGACTGGCCTCAACTGAATGACTTACTGGGGCCAGTTGTGGACGAACGAGCAGGCAGAGGAGGGCGGCATGGGAGCGATGAGCCTTGATGGAGCTGGAGGAAGCCAATTTTTTCCTTAAGTCCCCATCCCAGGTACACTTTAACAACAAACAACGATTTCGTTAAGCACATGAAACATTGCTTATACCTGTTGGTGAAGTAGAAACTCCATTTGAGCCATTAACACAAACACTTTTATGTACAAGACTGATGGTGTCATTAGTATATACATAAAAAGCAAATAGGTTCCTTTTACTGTAAATGCTGTATTTATTCCAATCAATAATGTCACATACTGTGTTTTCATGGACACGCATAACCAGACATTGTGAAAATGTTCAGATGACAGAAAAGATACAGAGCTGTGCCAGAATACATTATAAACTGGCTTGCCCAGAATCAGATTACTCAACTTTTCAAAGAAACATTGAGATCATTCGGTAAAGGGAAAACAAATCCCTCCGGTATATATGTAGACACCAAGCTATTCATACTTAAAAGATGCAGCAGATTCTAGAAACAAGACAAGTAACTCCGAGATATAACTGGATTGGGGCTAAAGAGTCCCTGAATGACTGGCTTTATTATTCTCCTGTCTGCCAACTCAACGCTACTGTTTTTATCAGTCCAGGCAAGAAGTTTCATTGGGCAAAGGATAATGAGCTGAATATTTCAGCATGAGCTGCAGTGCATACAGCTGCTCTACGATGTGCTTCATCTGCTGGGGAAAAGATGAGCTCTTAAGAAAAGCTGCTACAACACAGATAGAGTCAGGACAACTGTAGAATATTTCTTCTGTAGGGAAAAATTCTGGTTGGAAAACATTGCAGAAAGTTTAGCTGATGCCCCTTCAAATATTCCAACTGTTACCAATGTCTGTGGAAGGACTGAGATCCTCCTTATAATATTTCCTACAAAGTATTATTATTTAATACTGATATTCTACTTTGCTCATATAACAACAATAACAATAACAATAATATTTATATAGCGCTTTTCTCCCTGGGGACTCAAAGCGCTGTGACTCTGCATTATGCAGTCTCAAAGGCTAGGGAAAAGAGGTGAGTTTTTAGCCTTTTTTTAAAGCTGTCCAGAGAGTGAGCCTCTCGTACTAATTGTGGAAGTGAGTTCCATAGAGTAGGGGCTGCGTAGGAAAAGGCCCGAGCACCAAATGTAAAGTGTACCCTGGGAATAACCAGCTTCATCTTGTTGGCAGAGCGGAGGGTGCGTGGAGGGGCATAAAGTTCCAATAGATCTGCTATGTATTTGGGTCCCATGTGGTGTAGAGCCTTGAATGTCAGCAGGCAGATCTTAAAATTGATTCTCCATTTTACTGGTAACCAGTGAAGAGTTTGCAGTACTGGGGTGATGTGTGAGCTGCGGGGGGCATTGGCTAGGAGTCTGGCTGCAGCATTCTGTACTAGCTGTAAGGGGCGCAGAACCTTTTCTGTAGATCCGATGAACAGGGCGTTGCAGTAGTCTAGGCGGGAGGATACAAATGCATGAACCAGGGCAGGTAGGTCTTCAGCTGGGATAAGGTGTTTGATTTTCGCTATATTTCTTAGATGGAAGAAGGAAGACTTGACGACAGCTGATATCTGCTGTTTGAGTTTTAGATTTCCATCCAGGATCACCCCAAGGTTCCGCACAGAGTCTTTATACTGTACAGTATCTCCCCCAATTGCTAGTTTGAGGTGGTGAGCGTTTTGAACTTTATCCATCATGTGTGGACCACCTACCACCAACACCTCTGTTTTGTCAGAGTTCAACCTCAGCCAGCTGGTGTTCATCCAATTTTGTAAATCCACTAGACACGCATTTATGGATGCTGATGGGTCTTGGGTGCCAGGCCTGAAGGACAGATACAGTTGTGTGTCATCTGCATAACAATGGTATCCTAGGCCATAGTTCTGGATTATTTTGCCCAGTGGGAGCATGTAGACTGCAAAGTGTAATGGTGATAGTACAGAACCCTGTGGAACTCCATAGGGAAGTGGCACTGGATTTGAGTAGTGTGTGCCCAGACATACTTGCTGTGTCCTGCCAGATAGGTATGGTATGGTATGCAGCACATCACATTGCATCAGTCTTTTGAGGAAACCTCTCCTACACATGAAACAAAAATACTAATTAAAAATGTTTAGCTTTTTCACTGAAATTAGTACGCATTCCTGGGGGTTCAACTAAAGAAAAACAAAACATTTAATGGTGCATACGGTTCAAGCCAGAAGTCAGCCAAAGTGGGAATTGGCCGGGGATTTCTCAAACTGGCTAATTTTGTTGTAACATCTCTGGCCAAAGTTAAACATTGGCCGGCCAATACACAAAATGTCTTTCCTGCCTTTCCAGAATTTGGAGAGAAGGGAAGGTTAGTGTTAGGTAAAGAGGAGGGAAGGTTTGTGTTAGGCAGAGGAGAGGGTAGGTTACTGTTAGGCATAGAGAGGGGAGGGCAGTGATTGGCAGAGAAAAGGGTAGGAAACTGTTAGGCAGAGGAGAGGGGAGATTAGTGTTAGGCAGAGGAAAGGGAAAGGTTAGTGTGTTAGATGTAGACTTGCAGGTCGCACATTCAGACACACATTCACATACACATGTTATCACCTCACTGGCCAAGGTACATTGTACATTCTTACATGTGACCTTGGCCTCATCTCTTGGCTTGCTTCCCTGGCCGGCCAATTCCCTTCACTGGCCGGCCAATTTAGGAACCAGCCAAACTTCTACCTTTGGCTGGTTCATTTTAACACAACCATATAGAATACTAACCAAAAATCCCAAAAACCCCCCAAAAAACAAAAAAAAAACCCACATAGCATAAAAGTTACAAATTGATTTGCATGCCATTAAATAAAATAAGCTTTGAATCACTTACAATCCAGCTACAATTTTGAATCCCTCAGATTGGTTATGTGCCCACTTGGCACACAGATTACATCAATCAATCAATTCAACCCCAGGAAGCAAATTGCAAAACTTGTAGGATGGATTGGATATTAGTGATGTCTATGCCAAGACTTGTGATTTATGTGGGTTCATGTTTGTTGGACCCTGTTTTAAGTGATATAAGGTAATTTTATGTACATTTGATGTTTTAATATTTCATTAAACAGTCAAGCGGTTTACACTTGGAGAAGTTTGTGTTCTTTGCGTTGTCTGTTAAACTCCTCCCTATCAGAGCAAGAGGTGCACTAACCAGTACTACAAGAGGCATACTGATAGATGGAGAATCTATATTAGAGGAATAGCTTGGTCTTATACAATTAGACCTTATAAATAATGTGGGTCTGAATGCAGTGTCTTAAGTCTCTTTTAATTTGGTGACTTGATGATGGTAAACTGTTGAGAAAGCAGCGTTAAAGATTAGAAACACTGAATTTAAAGTTTATTTGAGGACTTGACTTTAGCAGCCGATTGTATGATTTTATATAGGACTGCTGCCGATTGATGTTTGCATAAATCATGTTTTGGTTAGGGATCAAATATTTATTTCACTGCACATGACATGCACATCAATTTATAACATTTATGTGTTTTGTTTTGTTTTCTAGATTTTTGGCTAATATTCTCCATTAAAATAAACATACCATAATAATTAACTGATATTTCTTTGTGAGTGGGCAGGGTCCTCCTCCAAGTGTTTCTTATTCTGCTATAATTTATCATATAAACATGTAGCAGTATTGGAGATGACTCTAACAACACAACAACTACCTGTATGTAAGTATACTGTATGTATGTATATGTATTGCTGATTTCCTGATTATACAGACTTTTGAACTTCTTCCAATGTATCGAAATTCCCCAATGGCTATCATTCATAAAAGTGAGTTCGGTAACAAAAATCTGTGCAGGAAAATACCGCTTTCGGTATTTTAGACTTCTGTGTGCTCATTCATAAAAATGTTGCCAGTTGCGATAGCAGTGCGGTGATTTTCCCGAACTGGGCTGTCGGTAGGCTGGCGTAACAGGAGAAGCTGCCTGAGTCCTTCCGTGTGCTGCTCTCACTGCTGCTTGGGAGGTCTGTCTCCATTAACTTAAATGTATTCCGCATGCTTATCGCTACTTCCAAGGGAGCGGTAATCCCCATCCTCATACCGCTTGCACTAATCTTTATGAATTTACATTTTGTTACATTTGTTACGATAATCACCGCA
This sequence comes from Hyperolius riggenbachi, assembly GCF_040937935.1. Taxonomy (NCBI): domain Eukaryota; kingdom Metazoa; phylum Chordata; class Amphibia; order Anura; family Hyperoliidae; genus Hyperolius; species Hyperolius riggenbachi. The sequence continues at coordinate 40,659 of NW_027152349.1, read as the reverse complement.
CAAGGCGGTAATGTATCGCTCTGCTTGGGAATGTCAGCTCTTCATGCAGAATCTGCCTTTATGAATAGACATTTTGCTATGTGCTCGGTAAAGTCAGCTGTTTTCAGCATTTCTGCATGTGGGAATGCTTTATGAATGATAGCCAATGTGTTTTATACTATTTATAACACTGTGGAATTTGGTGGTGTTATAGAAAATATAAATAATAGTAAAAATAATAATAATAATAGATTTAGAAGGGGATGAAATAATTATTTTCCCCACTTAATATATCAGTGATGACAAAGGAACTCACAAGCTGGCTCTCTTATGAGGTCTGAGATCTCTTTTACTTCCTTCTCTCTAGCTCACAGTATGGTACTCACATGAGTATATCCCATTGTAGTGCTTTGCCAAACTACTATGGATGGCTTAGGAATCTATTTAGAGCCCATCTTTTGAAAAAAGGGCACTGCAAATTGATGGTGCCCATAAACCAAGTTACAATAAAACAGTTAAAGTACACCTGGATTTAGGAAGCTAGAATATGGGCGTACTCATTGATGCATGTATCCGACCTAAAATTAAGGACTATGGAAGACTGTAGAATATAACTTCAAAGATGCAACAGGGAAAAAAAAGTTGTTTGTAAAACACCTCCATTCCTTTAAAGTGACATCACTGAAACAGCAGGAAGCACCTGCCCTAAACAGCCGCCCATCTGAAGTGACTGGTGTTGTTCTAACACACACAGTAGTTCACCCATCAGAGCTGCAAGCCGGAGTGTCACAGACGACGAGTTCTGCGGATAGAGGAGAAATGGGAGCCTGGTCCAAGCAAGCTGGGATTTTGAAACTACTTATATATTTCTTTAAAATGGAAAATAATCTCTGAGACCAATATTTTAACTCACCAACTTGAGCTTTACCTGGGATGTGGATGTTATGTAGAAGAGGAGGACTGTATCCAATACACCAATATGGGGATAAGTTAGCAAAGCTGAACACTAGATATGATATGAACTAGATCACTGATTTTGTGTTAATTTTTTTATTTACATCACTATATACAGAGATTAAATTTAACCCTTTCCGGACGTTGCTAATTATCCCTGCCGAGGCGTAAATTTTGTGTACCTCGCTGCGTGCTCTTGCTGCTACCGCTGATTGCACTGGTCTCCTGCCACTACAGCACACTCGCTCTCCTGCTGTATCACATTGGCTCACAGTGATCACAGGGTCAGGACCCAAGGAAATCAGCTTCCAACCGACTCATGGAGCTTTACTGTCATAGCAATGGCCAAGTGAGTAGGCTTCAGCAAAACGAGAGCTGCGCAAATGGCGAGTGCAATGGGTCCATGCGGCGTGATGTCGGGAAGCCCCATTTTTTGTACCAGAAGTCTCTGCTCCTTAGGGAGCCAGAGACTGCTGGTACTAAAGTTGTTAATCAACAAGTGGCAAAGTGGGAGTGCATTAATTTGGCATGTGGTGTATTTTGATGTGTAGGTTCAAGCTTGTGTGCACATCATTTTGTTGAGTGTCCATGCTGTTCTATGTGTACTGAATGCAGCCTTAAGGTGCCCATATATGGTACAATTTAAAAAAAAAAAAATTATTAGATAATTTTGTTTGATTATTCCATTAGATCGAATATTAAGATTTTTCCAGCATGTCCGATCTGATTTTTAAATTTAAAAAAAAATGGGATAATCGGTTGTTTTTCTTGATCAAAAAAAAAAAAAAAAAATATTCTGTTTGACTTTCATTCCATTTCAGTCAATCATTTTGGTCCAATAAATGGAAAATCGAACATTTTTACTGTACCGTGTATGGGTACCATAAGAGAAGTTTGAGCACACAGTATTACTTGTTTTTCCAGTTTGCCTTAGTAGCTTATTAGCTTTTCCTTCTCTATATTTCACAGTATTTTGTTGACATGGAATCATTTATACCCCATATCTAGAGATGGGCCGAATATCAAATTTTGGGTTCGTGAATTTAGAATCTGAATCTCTGCAAAAGTGTGCGAATCTCACAAATCTGCGAAACTCCATAGACTTCAACGGGCATGAGAATTTTAAAACCTACAAAGACTGTTTTTGGCCACAAAAGTGATGGAAAAGTTGTTTCAAGGGGTCTAACTCCTGGACTGTGGCATGCTGGAAAGGGATCCATGCCAAAAGTCCCACCAAAAGTTACGGAGTTGACGCAGAGTCGTGTTGTAATCACTAAAGGGCAGAAATCACATTACATGCCTAAATTGGTGGAATAAAGTGCTTTATAACATCCAGCGTGTGTACACGTCGATCAGGTAGTGTAAGAGTTACACCCGTTTCACACTGACAGATGAAACACTGCATTAAACGCACTGCAGTCCGCAAAGACCTTTCGTGATTATGTCAGGTGTACATATCTTTGTTTTTACCAATTTACACCTCCAGGACATAAATGTTAGTCCTCTCGGGGGCTCAGGACAATGTGGTAGCAGGTGGTAGCAGGTGCCTGGCTCTTCTACTGACCACATATGCTATTACTCCATTGTTATTGCCTGATGAAGCTGGATCAAACCTGAGAAACGCGTTGCATATTTGGAGTTCATAAATAAAATATATTGACTGTCTTTACTACATTTGTTGTGTGTCTACTTGGAGGAGGTAAGTCCACCACTACCTCCTCTATTTACCAAGAATTTGGTTTTTAAGCTCATTTAGCTTCCTTTTATCCTTTTGGCGCCTCTGTTCTCCTGCATAATATTGAGCCCACCCTGGGTGGAGGGTTGAACCCCCTTTTTTCTCATCTACAGAGAGCGACTTCTTACTCCTGAGTGGGATCAGGAAAATCTCCCCACCTGCCTTTACAGTGGTTGCCTAATGGTAACCCTGGTTTGTGAGTATTAACCACTTTGTCCTCCTTGACGTATAAAAACGTCAAGGAGGATAGGCGCGCTCCCGCGCGCTCCCGCGGCCGATCGCGCGCGTGCACGCGCACTCCCGGCCACGGAGTCGGTAGCCACGGAATCAATTTATCGGGCTATGGAGCCCGATCATTGATTCCTCTCCCCCGCGGAAAAAGCGACAGCTTCTCTCGGAAGCTTCGCTCTTTCTGAAGCTGTGTCTCTCTAAGCGTACATTGTACGCTTAGAGTGACGTCATGTAAAAAAAATCGAGATTGCCATCTTGTGGCCAAAAAGTAAAACTACAAGTAAATTCCCCAAAACATTACAATACACCAATATTTCCCCAAATTAAACACTTTTATATCCCACCCTCCCATAAATGCCCACATAAAATGTTTATTAAAAAAAAAAAAAAAAAAACATTACTATAAAAAAAAAAAACATAGATATTTACCTAAGGGTCTAAACTTTTTAAATATCTATGTAAAGATGAAATATTTCTCTCTATTTTTTTTTTATAAGCTTGTAAATAGTGATGTATGCAAAACGGAAAAAATGCTCTTTTTTCTTTCCAAATAAAATATTGTCACGATACATTGTGATAGGGACATAATTTAAATGGTGAAATAACCGTGACAAATGGGCAATAACAATACGTGGGATTTAATTATGGAGGCATGTATTATTTTAAAACTATAATGGCCGAAAACTGACAAATAATGAATTTTTTCATTTTTTTTCTTATTCTTCCTGTTAAAATGCATTTACAGTAAAGTGGCTCTTAGCAAAATGTACCCCCCAAAGAAAGCCGAATTGGTGGCGGAAAAAACAAGATATAGATCAGTTCATTGTGATAAGTAGTGATAAAGTTATAGGCTAATGAATGGGAGGTGAACATTGCTCGGATGCATAAGCTGAAAACGACTGAGATGTTAAGTGGTTAATATTTACTCTATCTAGTAACCATTTACCAGTACATATTACACTATTGGGGCTCTTGGTGTTCCTTTTTTTTATCTCCTCTTGTTTCTGTTCCAGTTCACACTCCTCCACAGCTTGATCCACCACACTATGCACGGCACGCTCTAGGAAGAAAGCATATGGGATCAAGTCGCTGATGGCGCCTTCACTGCAACTCACCGGGTTTGTCACCTCCTCAAACGGCCGCATGAGCCTGCAGGCATTTCGCATGAGTGTCCAGTACTTCGGCCAGAACATCCCCATCTCCCCAGAGCATGTCCTTTGACTGTAGTTGTAAAGATACTGTTTGAAGGCTTTCTCCTGTTGTAGCAGGCGGTTGAACATCAGGAGCGTTGAATTCCAGCGAGTCGGGCTATCGCAAATCAAGCTTCTCACCGGCAAGTTGTTTCTCCCCTGAATATCGGCAAAGTGTGCCATGGCCATGTAAGACCGCCTGAAATGCCCACACACCTTCCTGGACTGCTTTAGGACATCCTGTAAGCCTGGGTACTTAGACACAAATCTCTGAATTATGAGATTCAGCACGTGTCATGCTGGGTACATTTGTCAACTTTCCCAAATTCAAAGCCGAAATGAGATTGCCGAAATGACAATAATGCAATGACTAGTATTACAAATGTGCAGCTGTCACACACACAGGTACCGTGAACAGGTGCAGTGGCTGGTTTATAACATTGCTTGCGGTCACGTAGGTAGGTAGGTAGGTGCACTGAACAGGTGGTATTCAGTAGTTGGTATTACAAATGTGCAGCTGTCACACACACAGGCACCATGAGCAGGTGCAGTGACTGGTATATTACACTGCTTGCGGTCAGATTTCTACTGCCTACTGTAAGTGACAGCAACATAGGAGAAAAGTAATTTATGGCTCATTTTACTCTGGGAGAAATGTACTCCTTATTTGTATGTGTTTTAAATTTTAAGATTTTCGCAACAGTTCCTCTTTAAATCCTAGCTGCTACTCTCCCTAATTAACAATCTCATTCTCTTCTGTTCTCCAGCCTACTAACAGTTGGACACATGCCAATTGCAACTGACAGTCTGGCTCATATCCAAAACTGTAAACCTAAAATTCCTACCACGGCAAAAGCCCATTTGATATAAGCTTTCATGTGTTATACCAGATTTATTAGTAACAAGGCAGCTTCATGCAATTTTATCATTGAACTGTAAATAAAAAAAAATACACATTTAGCCACTATATCCCAAAACATATACTTTATTACCCGCTGACAATATTTGACTTTGAAATAAAGGTATCATTTTCTGCTATGTGTACTTTTTTCTATTTTATTAAACAAAATAATGAAAAAAAGATAAAAATGACAAAAAAGCGGTTAATAATGAGGTTAATAGGGGAAATTGGGCCAAATCCAATCCACTTTTTCTCCTAAGTTTTCTCCTAGGTGATATTATTTATTTATTTATTTATTGTATTTATAAAGCGTCAACATATTACGCAGCGCTGGACAATAAATAGGGATACATACAATATTTAGGGGTGACATACAGCAAAATGACAATACCTGAATACAAGAAAGACCAGATCATGCAGCACAGTATGAGTACCAGGTAATGCTTAGTCAGTCACTGGAGGGGAGCATGGAGATTAGGCAAGTTAGGTTCACTCAGATGCCTAGCATGGGTTCACAGTAATGGAGGTGCATGATCAGGTTGGACACAAAAGGAGGAGGACCCTGCCCAAAGGCTTACAATCTAAAGGGAGAGGTAGGGACATGAGAGGTAGGAGACTAGAGTTCAGCTGTGGGTTTAGAGCACTTGTGAGGGGTAGTAGGCCAGAGTGAAAAGGTGAGTTTTGAGGGCTTTCTTGAAGATGTTGAAGGAGGGGGCTGCCATAATGGGTGGAGGTAGGGAGTTCCATAGTGTTGGAGCAGCTCTTGAGAAGTCCTGGAGGCATGCATGGGACTGGGTGATGCGGGGGGCGGTTAGGCGAAGTATTTTCACATCCTATAAATAAAATGCTTTCAAAGCCAGCAAAACAAATACAGAGTGCTGAAATGTTATTTTAAACAGAAGATGAAAAATAAATTGGATTGGCCCCATGGTCTAAAAGGACAAATGACCCCTGAGAAGAATATGGAGGCTGCCATATTCATTTCCTTTTAAACAATGCACATCGCCTGGCTGTCCTGCTGATCCAATGCCTCTAATACTTTAAGTGTTAGACCTTGAACAAGCATGCAGATTGATGTTTGACTGAAAGGGACTCCGAGCTCTAAAAATAATCGAAATTGGTACTTACCTGGGGCCTTCTGCAGCCCACCGTAGGTCGGGAGAGCCCACGGCGGAATCCTGGCTCCTCTCCCAGTCTCTCCGCACAAATGGCTCCCGGCAACACCAGGCCCAAGTGTCGGGCCCTCTCTTCCTGGAAGATGACGTTAGTCGTCATCACGGCGGCCGGCGTGACTGTACTGCGCATGCACGATTAAACCGCACATGCGCAGTACAGTCACGCCGGCCACTGTGATGACGAGAGGCGGCCGTCGTGATGACGACTAATGTCATCTTTCAGGAAGAGAGGGCCCGACACTCTGGCCCGGTGTGGAGAGACTTGGAGAGGAGCCAGGACGCTGCCGTGGGATCTCCTGACCTACGGTTGGCTGCAGAAAGCCCAGGTAAGTACCAATTTTGATTACTTTCAGAGGTCAGGGTCCCTTTAAGTTTAACTGCATATGCAGCGTGCTTGTTTCAGGTGTGTGATTCAGACACTACTGATGCATGAAAGATCAGCAGTATTGCCAGGCAACTGGTATTGTTTGAAAGGAAATGAATATGGCCATCTCCATATCCATCTCAGGTCAGTTGTGCTGTAATATGTACGAACAGAGGCGCCAAGCAGAGTAAAACAATGTTCTAAAAATGATAAAAAGAGGGAAGTCGAGGTGAACTTACCTCCCTCTGGTAGTGGACATGTACTCAAATGAAGAGTCAAATATATACAATGTATTCACAGCTCCATAAAATCACAGAGGCGCTCACACGCTTTATGGACCTGAACCAGATTTACATGCTCCTGTACTGCCTGATGAAGTGGGACTGTTGACCGCGAAACGCGTTGCGATTTTATGGAGCTGTAAACAAATTGTATATTTTTTACTCTGCATTTGAGTACATGTCCACTACCAGAGGGAGGTAAGTCCACCTCGACTTCCCTCTTTTTATCATTTTTAGAACATTGTTTTACTCTGCTTGGCGCCTCTGTTCGTACATATTACAGCACGATTAAGTCCACCCCTGGTGGAGGGGTTCTTTCCCCATTTTCCTATCTACAGAGAGCGACTTTTATACCTGAGTGGGGTCAGGTACTAATACTCCCAACCTGCCTGTCAAGTGGTTACCTGATGGTAACCCACCTTTGTGAGTATAAGAACCTTTGACATTACATTATATATTGAGCTTACCAGACAATATTGCACTATTGGGCTCTTGGTGTCCTCTGTTTTGTTTTTACAAAAAATCTCAGGTCAGTTGTCCTTGAAAGCGGTATAAAACCCTGACATAATATTCAATAAAAGCATGTTTTCCTACTATTTATATGCCATATTATCATATTGGCTTTTGTGCATAAGTATTATTATTCATTTAGAAATTAAAAGTTCCCAAAGTAAATTTTTTTTTGCTCTGATAACTGCCTTTGCATTTTATTCATAATTGATTTTATTCATTGGGTATTGAAGACAGAAATGCTTTCTGATTGTCTGTCTGTGTTCAGGAGAGTCTGCACAGTCAGAGAATGTGTCACATTCCTCACTTGATACAATTAAAGGACTTACGAGGCCAAGTCCATCAAAAAAAATAAAAAAAAGTTAGCTACCTTGCTCAGCTTGTAAGGCACGGAGGACGCCGTCCGCGCCCTCCGTGCCGTTCCGCCTGGTCCCCGCCGCTGCACAGCCCCCCGAACGGTCCCCGACCGCGCGGCCCGGGTCAGGCTCCCCAGCCCTTACCAAGATGGCCGGCGGAGCTGGCCGCGGCTGCGCAGTCCGCATAGCCGCCAGTGCGGCTGCGCAGCTCTAAGGCCAACCCCCCGATCCACGCAACAGTAGCGTGGATCGGGGGGTTGGCCTTAGAGCTGTGCAGCCGCACTCGCGGCTATGCGGACTGCGCAGCCGCGGCCAGCTCCGCCGGCCATCTTGGTAAGGGCTGGGGAGCCCGACCCGGGCCGCGCCGTCGGGGACCGTTCGGGGGGCTGTGCAGCGGCGGGGACCAGTCGGAACGACACGGAGGGCGCGGACGGTGTCCTCCGTGCCTTACAAGCTGAGCAAGGTAGCTAACTTTTTTTTATTTTTTTTGATGGACTTGGCCTCGTAAGTCCTTTAAGTAAACACAAGATAACATTTTCTCCAGTTCGGAGGCGTCCAGCTTTCTCTGCACTCAGCTTGTAACTCCTGTGTTTAACTAATTCAATGCTGTTCTAGTAAAAAAAAATGGTGGTAGTATATAATATGCTGTGAATAATATTTTAGAGCAAAGAAGAAATGCTGGGTTTCATTCCGCTTTAAAATAACAGTATATCATTTACTGCTATGCATACTTTTTTTTGGATGAATAAAAAAAATGATTAAAAAAAGCTAAATATAATAAGGAAGAGGTTCATAGAGAGGTTAATTGGTTCTTTTATGTTTTAGGGGACATGGTCTTAAAAGTAGGTGTGATTATAAAAGATAGCTGAACAGGATTTTCATTGTTATGTTATAGCCTCCATGTTTTGCACATCCACACTATTAGGGGGTACCTCTCATAAGTCTCATTCCATGTGTCTTGATTTCAGTACTCTTAGTGTCCCCTGTTATCATGTTTTTCCTTTATAGTACTTTCATATATATATAGTGGCTGTCATATTTCTTTTATGGTGCTTTCTTTACATTACCCCCATTGTCCTGAGGGAGAACACGCTTTTGGCTCATCATTAACAACTGTAGACTTAAATTTATGACCATGTGCGGCACAGTCTCATACCTCAGAGGACATGAATATACTGGTAACTAATCAGAATTGTACCTAAAGATATAAATATAATGCACCCAATGCAAGGATTACCTAGTTTGCTAAGTTCCGCTACCCTACTTCCCTCTCTCATCATTGCACTCTGCCATAGGCCATGTATTGTAAATCACTCCATAAACAATGATCTTTATGCATTCTACCCAGTCTTTCTGACTGAGAAAGGTGCTACAAAGTACTTCAGGGACTGGAACTTATGCTGGAATGTCCACATATACTTCATAAAATCCCACCATTTGGACTGGAAATGTATGCTTTATACACAGGGGAGCAGGGCCGTGCAGAGGGTCCTTAAGTGGGGGGTGATTAAATTTAAAAAAGGGGCCTGGCAACGTCTTCCCCCGCATGCCCCCCCTCCTCGTTTCTGGCTAGCGGGGTATTGGTTGTCATGTGGGTGCTGAATGCAGATGCTGGAGGCCATGTGGGTTCTGGGTGTAAGTACTGAGTTTAATGTGGGTTCTGGCTATGGTTGGGTATTGAGTGTCATGCGGGTGTTGATTGTAAATACTTAGTGCCATGTAAGATCTGAGTGCATGTACTGGATGGCATGTGGGTGCTGGGTGCAGGGACTTAGTGTGACATGGGTGCGAATACTTGGCGGCATGCCTGTACTGGGTGCTGGCTATGGGTGGGCTTTGGGCATCACATGGGTTTTGAATGCAGGTACTTTGGGTGCGGGTACAGGTTAAGTGGGTGCTTGGTGCAGATAGTGGGGGCCATGTGGAAGCTGTGTGCAGGTGTGAGTACTGGGTGCAATGTCTGGCCTGGGTGCAGATACTTGGTGTCATGTGAGTGTAAATACTGGGTGCCAGCTATGAGGGGAAGGGGTGGATGCTGGGAAAAGTAGAGGTCAGTGTGGGTGCTGCAGGAAGGGGCAGGGCTGTGCAGAGAATCCTCAAGGGTGTGGTGCTACACACACACACACACACACACACACATCTCCTTCCAACCAATTCTTTTGGTGCTACCACCCTCAAATCAGCAGTGATAGGTGCCCACTGTTAGTGGGTTAGAGTGGGCACAGTGGAGGCACAGACTCACCTTTCATTACTGGGACCTCTGTCCCTCTTGATCAGCACCCAAGCCTATTTCTCAGGCAAATAAGTGGTTACCAATATGCAGTGGTTGCTAGGCATTAATAGATGCAAAACTGCTGTAAGTGCAAGGTGCAAGGTGCAGTGGGTGCCCAGATGCAGTAGATGGTAAGACGCAAAGGTTCACTTTGTGTTAAGTTGCAGTGGGTGCCGAGATGCCAAAGTAAAGTCTGTCAAGCTGCTTTGGGTACCAAGGTCCAGTGTTTGGGTGCTTATTTGCAGTGGGTGCTATGCAGTATTGGGTGCTGTATGAGTAGCAGATGGTGATAAACAATAGTGGGTGCCATGTGAGTGCTAATTGGTACAGGGAGTCATGTGAGTGTTGGACATGAGTGAGTAGGGAGTGCCATGTGTGGTCTGGATGTGTGCCATGGGAGAGTACTGAGTCTCATACGGGTTCAGACCAAGGATGGGTACTGGGTGCTATTTGGGTGCTGGCCATGGACGGGTACTAGGTGCAGATAATGACTTTGGAACTTGGTGACGTGTGAGTACTGTGCCATGTGGGTGTTGATTATGGGGGTATGTGGGTCTTAGGTGCAAATACTGAGTGCCAAGTGGGTACTGGAGTGAGTAATAATTCCTTTTTTTTGTACATGGTGACATATGGGTGATGGGTGCTGGCTAGTGGTGCATTTGTTGTCATGTGGGTGCTAAAGGCAGATGCTGGGTGCAATGTGGGTTCTGGGTGCTGGCACAGGGTGTCATGTGGATTCTGGCTGTATGGGTGTGTATGAACAATCATATAGGTGTTAATTGCATGTACTCAGTCCCTTGTGAGTTCTGGGTGCAAGTACTGGATGTAATATGTGAGTGCTTGGTGTTTGTGCTGGGCACTAAGTGGAGGCTTAGTGCAACTGGAACTACTGCACATGAAACATGTGGGCATTGTGTGTCATGTGAGTTCTGAGTGCAGGTACTTTGGGTGCTAGTAACAACTATGTGAGTGCAGACAGTGGGTGCCATGTAAAGGCGGTTTGCAGGTATGAGTAGTGAGTGCCATGTTGGGGCTGGGTGCAAGTACTGTGCCATGTAGGTGTGAGTACTGGGTGCCAGCTATAGGGTGAAGGGGTGCAGGTATTGGGTGTACTATTGGGTGTGTGATGCAAGTACTAAGTGCCATATTGAGGCCAGATGTGAGTATTGGGTGCAGGGTGCTTGGTGCAAGTACTGGGTGCTTGCTATAGTAGGGGTTACTGGTTGAGTGTAATGTGGGTGCTGAATATTGGTGGGAATGCCGTGGGTGCACGGGGTGGGAGATCACTGTGGGTACTGCTAGGAAAGGCATAGTTGCTGCTAGGAGAGGTAAGTGTGGTTGATGGGGGAAGGGTAGGTCACTGTGGGTGCTGGGGGGAGACGTAACTGTGGGTGCTGTGGGAGGTAGAGGTCAGTATGGGTGCTAGAGAAAAGGGAGGTCGCTGTGGGTCCCTTGGGGGAGATCATTGTGGGTCTCGGGAGGTAGAGGTCATTGTGGGTGCAGGGGGTGGGAGGTCACTATGGGTGCTGCTATGAATGGCATAGTTGCTGCTAAGGGAGGTAGGGGTCAGTGTGGGTGCTGGGGGAAGGGTAGACCACTGTGCTGTGGAAGGAAGAGATCAGTATGGGTGCTGGAGGAAGGGGAGGTCACTGTGGGTGCTGGGACAAGTCAGTGTGGTTACTGGAGGAGGGAGTGGATGCTGGATGTTTGGAGAAGCCACTGTGGGCTCTGGCAATGGGAGAGGTCACTGTAGGTGCTGCTTTTGGGATGGGAGGTCCCTGTGGGTGCTGCAGAGGACAGGAGGGTAGCCACTGGGGGACGGAAAAATCACTGTGGGTGCTGGGGGAGGGATAGGTCAGTGTGGGTGCTGGGGTAGGCAGGATCACTGCTAGAGCTGGGGAGGGAGAGGTCACTGTGGGTGCTAGGTGGAGGGAAAGGTCACTGTGGGTGCTGGGGGAGGGAGAGGTCACTGTGGGTGCTAGATGGAGGGAAAGGTCACTGTGGGTGCTGGGTAAGAGATAGGTCACTGTGGGTACTAGGTGAAGGGAGATGTCACTGTGGGTACTGGGTAGGGAGAGGTCAGTATGGGTCCTAGGTGGAGGGAGAGGTCACTGTGAGTGCTAGGGGAAGGAGTGGTCACTGGGGGTACTAGGTGTAGGGAGAGGTCACTATGGGTTCTGGGGGAGGTAGAGGTCAGTATGGGTCCTAGGTGGAGGGAGAGGTCAGTATGCCACACAAGGATTCCTGTCTGTGCCTCTTCACTCGAAAGTGTCCCCGGAGGGGGCGGAGCTTTCCGCGGGTGGGCGGGGCTTATCGTGACCGGGGCGGGGCTTATTTTCCGCGGCGAGAAGGGCCTTTTTTGAAGATTTTAAAAAGGGGGGTGCCTGGGCACCCAGAGCACCCCCCTGTGCACGTGCCTGCAGGGGAGCTCTGCTCGTCCTCCCGTCATCTCATGGTAACAAATTATGCCAATACTTGACCTAAAAAAGTGCACTGAGTCTGATGGTTTCCGTTTACCTGATTACAACAACATAAAATATGGATTTCAGTAGATATGGACTTATGCAAAACATATCTAAAATCTGGGTCACTTTTAAGCTATAAAGCAATTTATGAAACCAAGATATGCCAGGCATGCTTGCACATGGGGGTTGGAAAATTTATTTATAATGCATCTGTTGCTAATTTAAAGAATACCAGAAGTGACATGATGAGATAGACATGGGTATGTACAGTGCCTAGCACACAAATAACTATGGTGTGTTCCTTTTTTTCTTTCTCTACCTGAAAGAGTAACATATCAAGTATGTAAGTGACTCAGTCCTAACTTAGACAGGAAGTGACTACAGTGTGACCCTCACTGATAAGAAATTCCAACTATAAAACACTTTCCTAGCAGAAAATGGCTTCTGAGAGCAGGAAAGAGATAAAAAGGGCCAATAGTACATAGAGTTTAGTTCTGGCATACATCAATGAATGTGTAATTGAGCAAAAACAATAAAACAGTTAAAACTTAAAAAGTAGTTTTAAACATAAACTAAAATTGTGTAATATCTTAAAAAAAAAATTTAGGAGAAGGAAGATGGATACAATTGTTTATTTCATTAGTTTATTTTCACCTCGGATGTCCTTTAACCACCTGCCGCCCGCGTCACGCCAGTAGGCGTGGCCGCGGCGGCAGCCCCAGGACCGCCTAACGCAGATTCGTGGAAGGTCCTTTCCATGCACAATGTGGGCGATCGCCCAGCATCCCTTGCGGCCCCCCTGTGTCATCAGCCCGCCGGCCAATTAGCAGCGCCGGCGGGCTGCGATCATTCAAACAGCCCAATCCTATGCGTATAATACACGTTGTTATGTAAACAACGCGTATTATACTGGCTGCTTCCTCCTCTCCTGGTCACAGCGTTCCCGGACCACCAGGAGGGAGGACGGCAGCCCTGCTCACTAAGACCCGCACGTTTCCCTGCTCGATCCCCCCCGCGATCGCCGCTGATCACCCCCACAGCCCCCCTCACTGCCCTGCCAAGGCGTCTGACTGAGGTCTGAGTGTCATCTGGTCGCCTGTCACAGCTCTGATCGAGGTCTGAGTGAGATCTGAGTGACATCTATTGCCTGTGCACTGTTTTTTGGCCAGTGAGTTAGCTAGGCTTTGTTAGGTAGTTAGCGCCCAGCCCACTACACCGCAGTCACTAATAAGTCGCTGATTAGCGTCATCACTGTCGCTAATCAGCATTGGTACTATATAGTATCTGTAAGTGATCAGTACTGATCGCAGTCAGATCTATATAAGTACGTTAGGGTCACCTTAGAGTAGGCTCCACTAAAAACGCAGTGTTTGCCCGATCAGTCCTGATCGTTCTGCCGCACTTGCGTTCAGCCCGCCCCACCAAGTGAAAATTTTTTTTGTTTTCTGATCACTGCAAAAAACCAACACAATAGTTGCGACGCTATCAAGATCAGTTTTGATTTTTATTTTTTTTTAATCAAAACTGAGCGATTGCAGCTGATTACTTAACAAATACTCCCATTTGCTAGACAGGTGCATTTTTTTCCTGGGTGGTCTCAGAGGAATACCCCCTAAATTTAGTAGCCCAAAATGGCAAAAAAGATGTATTCCCTGCAAGAGGCCTACAGTATTATGGCCGAGTCGGGTGAGAGTGATTGGGACTTCTCATCCGATGAATCCGGCTCAGAATATGAACCTGTAGAGGACAGTGACTCTCTGACCGATAGTTCTGATGACGAGGTTGTGGTCCCTGCTAGCGCCAGTCGTACCCGACCCCATGTCAGTGGACCGCAGGTTGTGCAGGATCAACCTCAAGGGCAGCAGAGTGGTGCTAGCGCTGATCCAGATTTTGGTGAGGCATGCACCAACAGCGCAGCACATCCTGGACTTGAACCCAGTACTGCCGTAGTCCCTGGTGAAGTGGCGAGCACCAGCATGGCAGTTGAAACTGGTTCGGTGGTACGTGCAGTAAGACCCCAGTCGCAGCCACCAGAAACACGGGCCCGTAGTACCCCTAGGCTCCCAGAGGTGCTGGAAAACCCTCATTGGAAGTTCCCTAATTCCGCCGCACCCGTAGTGCCCCCTTTCACCGCCCAGTCTGGAGTCCAGGTGGAGACAGATAATCTAGGATCGGCCCTAGACGCTTTTCATCTGATCTTCACCGAGGATCTCTACGACTTAGTCGTGGCAGAGACCAACCGTAAGGCCACACAATTTATCACCGCCAATCCGAACAGCTCCCATGCCCAGCCTTTTCGGTGGAAACAGGTCACAGTTTTCGAATTTAAAATGTTTTTGGGCCTTCTCCTTAACATGGGTCTAACTAAAAAAAAATGTATTGCGGTCCTATTGGTCTACGCACCCAATACATCACATGCCCATGTACTCTGCTGCCATGTCCAGGTCACGTTTTGAGGACATCCTGCGCTTCCTGCACTTTAAAGAGACTCCGTAACAAAAATTGCATCCTGTTTTTATCATCCTACAAGTTCCAAAAGCTATTCTAATGTGTTCTGGCTTACTGCAGCATGTTCTACTATCACCATCTCTGTAATAAATCAACTTATCTCTCTCTTGTCAGACTTGTCAGCCTGTGTCTGGAAGGCTGCCAAGTTCTTCAGTGTTGTGGTTCTGTGATGCATCTCCCCCCTCCAGGCCCCTCTCTGCACACTGCCTGTGTATTATTTAGATTAGGGCAGCTTCTCTCTTCTTTCTTATCTTTTACAAGCTGGATAAATCCTCCTCTGAGCTGGCTGGGCTTTCACATACTGATGAATTACATACTGCCAGTGCTGTCTGCACTCTGCAGGAAGAAACAGCCTGACACTTCAGTGGAAGATAGCTGCAGGGGGAAAGAAACACACAAATGATCTCTTGAGATTCAAAAGGAAGGGTGTATACAGCCTGCTTGTGTATGAATGTATTTTCTATGTGTGGACATACTGTACATCAACCTACTTCCTGTTTTGGTGGCCATTTTATTTGTTTATAAACAAACTTTTTAAAACTGTTTTTAACCACTTTTAATGCGGCGAGGAGCGTCGAAATTGTGACAGAGGGTAATAGGAGATGTCCCCTAACGCACTGGTATGTTTACTTTTGTGCGATTTTAACAATACAGATTCTCTTTAATGATGATACAACCTGTCATGAAAGAGGCCACGCTGACTATGACCGGCTCCACAAATTTCGGCCCCTCATAGACCACCTGTCATCCAAATTTGCAGATGCTTACACCCCTGAACAGAACATCTGTATAGACGAGTCCCTCATACATTTTACCGGGCGCCTTGGCATTAAGCAGTACATCCCAACCAAGCGCGCCCGGTATGGGGTCAAGCTGTATAAGCTCTGTGAAAGGGCCACAGGCTATACATATCGCTTTAGGGTCTATGAGGGAAAAGACACAAAATTGGAGCCGGTCGGATGCCCTGACTACCTGGGGTGCAGTGGCAAGATTGTGTGGGACTTGGTGTCACCCTTATTCCACAAGGGGTACCATCTCTATGTGGACAACTACTACACAAGTGTGGCCCTCTATCAGCATTTGAAGATACTCGGAATTCCCTGCTGTGGCACCATGCGGCCTAGTCGCCGGGGCTTCCCCCAATATCTCACTGCTACCCGACTTGCATGGGGGGAGAGGGCTGCCTTGTGTAATGACGACCTTCTTGCAGTGAAATGGAAGGACAAGAGGGACGTTTACCTTCTGTCGACCATTCACGGAGACACGACAGTCCAAATTTAGCGAGCAACTGAGGTTGTTAAGAAACCCCTCGCCGTCCACGACTATAATTTAAACATGGGAGGGGTGGACTTCAATGACCAGATGTTGGCTCCCTATTTAGTTTCCCGAAGGACCAGCCGCTGGTATAAGAAAGTGGCTATTTACTTGATTCAATTGGCAATGTACAACAGCTTTGTTCTCTACAGTAAGGCTGGGAGAACAGCATCCTTCCTTAAATTTCAGGAAGAGATCATTTCGGAACTCCTGTATCCAGGAGGGGCCGTGGCCAATCCCCCTGATGTAGTTAGCCGGCTACATGAAAGACACTATGCTTATGTCTTTCCGAGTACCCCAGGTCAACGCACCCCAAGAAAACATTGTCGTGTCTGTAAGAGGGATGGAATGAGGCGTGACACCACTTTTTATTGTCCCTTCTGTCCTGACCAGCCTGCCCTATGCATAGGGGAGTGTTTTGAAAAGTTCCACGAACACATTCGCTATTGGAGTAGGGAACGTGAGACACAGTAGTAGTCTCTCAAGGCTCTTTCACACTGGAGCGATGTGTTGCAGCATATTGCCTAGCGAAAGTCCCACTTTGCGGTCCCCCCTTACGCCGGAAGTGGTTGACTTAAAGCTAGTGCATACCTACGCTACTGCGCGACTCCTGTGTGTGAAACCAGACATCTGCTTTTGAGAGACCCAAATACATTGGAGTGATGGTTGCAGCAAATTGCCTAGCGAAAGTCCCACTTTGCGGTCCCCCCTTATGCCGGAAGTGGTTGACTTAAAGCTAGTGCATACCTACGCTACTGCGCGACTCCTGTGTGTGAAACCAGACATCTGCTTTTGAGAGACCCAAATACATTGGAGTGATGGTTGCAGCAAATTGCCTAGCGAAAGTCCCACTTTGCGGTCCCCCCTGACGCCGGAAGTGTTTGACTTAAAGCTAGTGCATACCTACGCTACTGCGCGGCTCCTGTGTGTGAAACCAGAAATCTGCTTTTGAGAGACCCAAATACACAGGGCTGCCAGAAACCTCTCCTTTCACTTGGGACAAAGTGCATAGTGTACTTTGCTACCAGTGGCGTAGCTAAGGAGCTGTGGGCCCTGATGCAAGTTTTACAATGGGGCCCCCCCAAGCATTCTATATATAACAATTGATACGGCGGCACCAAAACCTGCCAATGGCAACTACAGTGTTAGAGGTGCAAGAAGGGGATGGGGAACAGTTTGTTAATGATTACTACTATTCAAAGTATCTATAGAAGTGATTATTATGAGCACAGGACCAATAGAGAGCTAATACTGTAGTTGAGGGAGGGCCCTTCGGGGCCCCTCTGGTCCAAGGGCCCCGATGCGGTCGCAACCTCTGCAACCCCTATTGCTACGCCCCTGTTTGCTACATCTCTGTGCGATTTGCGCTTTGCACACTATCCCATGGGGAAGGAGAAGTTTGTCCTCGGAAGGTAAGTTAAAAACAAACAAACAAAAAAAAAACAGGTAAGCAAAAGTTCCAAATGTTATTGTTTGGTTAAAAAGGTTTAATACAGTTTACGAAAGTTAATGTTAATGTTAATGAATTTCTTGCATTGCTGCTTGCTTGTTTTTCTTTTGTATGTTTTTTTCTCTCTCGTTTTCCATCCTTTACCCTTCCAGGTGGACCGAGCGAACGACTGATCGACCAACCAGCTGCAGCACTGATGGTGCATCCTGACAGAAGCATTGCGCGTCTGTCAGATTACACACAAGTCGGTGCATGCAGCGCTGCTGGACGAGATTTCTCCTCCGCAGTAAGATACGTTTGCCAAGGCATATGAGCTGAGTGGTGGTGTTGGAGTTCCTATGCTTTGGCAAGCACTTTGTATCAAAACTGGCAAAGGTTTTTTTTCATCCACATCGATCGATGTGAATGGATTAATCTGGTTTGCCAGGGCATAGGAGCAAAGTGGGTTTGGAAAATTTTGTGGGCGGTGCTCCTATGTCCTGGCAAACGCCATGCCCCCCTCTTTTTTCACATATTTCGGCAGATATTTTTTCATCCACATTGATCAATGCGAATGTGAGAATCTTTGCCGTTCATTTTTCCTTTTATGGAGAAAAAAAGTGCATCACCCGTATACCCAATATAAGAAGTATAGCAGAAACTCCTCATACTGGCCATACATGTAATGATTGCGGAGACGCTAAAATGCCAGGACAGACCCCCACAAGTGACCCCATTTTAGAAAGAAGACACCCCAAGGTATTCGCTGAGGGGCATGGTGAGTTCATAGAAGATTTAATTTTTTTGTCATAAGTTAGCAGAAATTGATTTTTTTATTTTTTTTCCCACAAAGTGTCATTTTCCGCTAACTTATGACAAAAAATAAAATTTTATATGAACTCAGTATGCCCCTCGTGGAATACCTTGGGGTCTCTTCTTTCCAAAATGGGGTCATTTCTGGGGTGTTTTACTGTCCTGGAATTGTTTGGTGGGGGCCTAAATTGTGAGCACCCCTGTAAAGCCTAAAGGTGCTCATTGGACTTTGGGCAAGTTTGCGCAGCTAGCCTGCAAAAAAGTGTCACATATGTGGTATTGCCATTCTCATGAGTAGTAGTATAATGTGTTTTGGGGTGTCTTTCCACACATACCCATGCTGGGTGGCAGAAATATCTCTGTAAATGACAATTTAGTGTAAAAAAATGGAAAAAATTGTCATTTACAGAGATATTTCTCACACACAGGATTGGTTATGTGTGAAATACACCCCAAAACACATTATACTACTATTCCTGAGTACAGTGATACCACACGTGTGACAATTTTTTTGCAGCCTAGCTGTGCAAAGGGGCCCAAAGTCCAATGAGTACCTTTAGAATTTCACAGGTCAATTTTAATTATTTGGTTTCCAGACTACTCCTCACAGTTTAGGGCCCCTAAAATGCCAAGGCAGTATAGGAACCCCACAAGTGACCCCATTTTGGAAAGAAGACACCCCAAGGTATTCCATGAGGGGTATGGTGAGTTCAAAGAAGATTTTATTTTTTGTCACAAGTTAGTGGAAAATGACACTTTGTGAGGAAAAAAAACCTAAAAAATCCTTTTCCACTAACTTGTGTCAAAAAATAAAATATTCTATGAACTCATCATACCCCTCATGGAATACCTTGGGGTGTCTTCTTTCCAAAATGGGATCACTTGTGGGGTTCCTATACTTCCCTGGCATTTTAGGGGCCCAAAACCGTGAGGTGTAGTCTGGAAAACAAATTAGTAAAATTGACCTGTGAAATCCTAAAGGTACTCATTAGACTGTGGGCCCCTTTGCACAGCTAGGCTGCAAGAAGGTGTCACACATGTGGTATCCCCGTACTCAGGAGAAGTATTATAATGTGTTTTGGGGTGTCTTTTCACACATACCCATGCTGGGTGGGAGAAATATCTCTGTAAATGACAACTTTTTCCATTTTTTTACACACATATTGTCCATTTACAGAGATATTTCTCCCACCCAGCATGGGTATGTGTAAAAATACACCACAAAACACATTATACTACTTCTCCTGAGTATGGGGATACCACATGTGTGGCACTTTTTTGCACCCTAACTGCGCTAAGGGGCCCAAAGTCCAATGAGTACCTTTAGGATTTCACAGGTCATTTTGAGAAATTTGGTTTCATGACTACTCCTCACGGTTTAGGGCCCCTAAAATGCCAGGACAGTATAGGAACCCCACAAATTACCCCATTTTAGGCAGAAGACACCCCAAGGTATTCAGTTAGGAGTATGGTAAGTTCATAGAAGATTTTATTTTTTTGTCACAAGTTAGCGGAAATTGATTTTTATTGTTTTTTTCACAAAGTGTCATTTTCCTCTAACTAGTGACAAAAAATAAAATCTATGAACTCACCATACTCCTAACTGAATACCTTGGGTTGTCTTCTTTCTAAAATGTGGTCATTTGTGGGGTTCCTATACTGTCCTGGCATTTTAGGGGCCCTAAACCGTGAGGAGTAGTCATGAAACGAAATTTCTCAAAATGACCTGTGAAATCATAAAGGTACTCATTGGACTTTGGGCCCCTTAGCACAGTTAGGGTGCAAAAAAGTGCCACACATGTGGTATCGCCATACTCAGGAGAAGTAGTATAATGTGTTTTGTGGTGTATTTTTACATATACCCATGCTGGGTGGGAGAAATATCTCTGTAAATGGACAATTGTGTGTAAAAAAAAATCAAAATATTGTCATTTACAGAGATATTTCTCCCACCCAGCATGGGTATATGTAAAAATACACCCCAAAACACATTATACTACTTCTCCCGAGTACAGCGATACCACATGTGTGGCACTTTTTTGCACCCTAACTGCGCTAAGGGGCCCAAATTCCAATGAGTACCTTTAGGATTTCACAGGTCATTTTGAGAAATTAGGTTTAACCACCCTAGCGTTCTGGACGAGCTGAGCTCGTCCAAGAAAAAGTTGCTGCTAGTGTTTCGGACGAGCTCAGCTCGTCCAGCGCTGTCCACACTCACCGCTGTGCAGCGCGTGATTTCCGCCGCCTTCTCTGTGCTGCTGCGGCTGCTGCGGGGCTCCCTCTCCCTCCTGCTGGGCTCTGATCGCCGGTCCCAGGCTCCCCCGATCCTCCGGTCCCCGCTCCCCTCTTCTCTCCGTAATTCTCCGGAGATCCGGCAGTCAGGGAAGATGGCGTAGCCCAGCCACTTCCTCTGACGCCGGCTCCTGCGCCCCCTAGTGTCCGTCGCGGCGACAGCATCATTAGATTACATAGGGAAACAAACTCTATGTAATCCAATCATGCTACTATAATTCAAAAGTTGTTTGCACAAACACAAACACCTGTCAGCTCTCAATAAAAGCCCTGAACAGTTACTGGCTCTCCCTCTTTCAGAGTCCCCAGCGTCCAGTGTTAGTCTGTTGTCAGCTATCATCTGTGATTTCTGTGCGATTTCTGTGCGATTACTGCTTTTTTTCCAGCCTTAGCTTCGTTCATATTACTGTCAGATTGCGTATTGCTTTCCGTCTTTTTCAAGACGCTGTGATCCCTGTGCGTTTGCTTTTGCTGTTTTTTTTTTTTTTTTTTTTGTCGCTGCCCGTGACCCCGTACCCTGCTTGGGGTCATGGCCTCGTCCTCCCGGAGGCGTGTGCGTGACGAGGAGTTGCTGGATGTCCTCGAGGCAAGCGACAGTGAAGACGAGCTCCTAGAGGAATCGACAGACAGCGAGGTTCCCGGTAACCTGTCTTCGGAGACGGAGACCAGTGATGAGGAAGCCGAGGAGCCAGTGACGGTCGCACGCACCTGGTGTGAGCTGGGGAGCCCCACTCAAGCTCCGCCACCCATGTTCCCCTTCACAGGGGCACCCGGGCAGAAGATCGCGTGCGACGAGAGTCCGCTGTCCTTTCTGGAGCTCTTCCTGACTGATGACGTCATCCGCAAGATCGTTGAGGAGACAAATCGCTATGCAGCGCAACATCAGCAGGAATCTCCTCTACCCAGGTTCTCGCGGAGCAGGAAGTGGGAACCTGTGACCAGCAACGACATCTGGGTGTTCCTGGGGCTCGTCATCCTCCAGGGAGTTGTTGGTAAGCCGCTGCAGAAGTGGTACTGGACCACTAATAAGATCCTCAGTACGCCCTTCTTTGGATCTGTTATGTCCGAGCCACGGTATACCCTCATCATGAAGTATTTGCACTTCGGAAACAACGAGGAGTTTGATGAGGCCACCCATCCCGCACCCAAGCTGAAAAAAATTTGGGACATATACCAGATGATTGTTGCGAACTTCAAGGCTGTGTATGTTCCAGATCGCGACATCACGGTTGACGAAAGCCTCATGGCATATAAGGGGAGACTGAGCTGGGTGCAATTTATTGCATCAAAAAGGGCACGCTTTGGGGTGAAGTCGTTTATGTTATGTGAGGCCAAGTCCGGGTACATCTGGAACTCTGTAATTTACACGGGCAAAGGCACCAAATTTGCCCCTCAGTTCAGCCAGTTTGGGTGTGCCACCTCCTCTGCCCTAACCCTAATTGAGCCATTGCTGTATCAGGGGTACTGCCTGACGACAGACAATTTCTACAGCTCCCCTGAACTTTTTGATTACCTGGTCCAGCATAAAACCGATGCCTATGGTACCTTGAGGGCTAACCGTCGCAATCTGCCGCCGGCCTTTTCTGCCAGGAAGCTGAAAAAGGGGGAGGTCATTGCCTGGCAGAAAGGCAAAATGATGGCTCTAAGGTGGAAGGACAAACGTGATGTATGTTTCCTTAGCACTATTCATAATGCCGAGACTGTCCGCACCACCAACAGGAGTAAACAGGAGGTGGATAAACCCAAAGCCATACTGGATTACAACAACACTATGGGGGGTGTGGACAGGGCTGATGGAGCCATGACTTTCTATCCGGCTGTCCGCAAGCAGCAGCGGAAATATTATAAAAAAAATTTCCGCCACTTACTTGAGCAGTGCTTGTGGAATGGCTATGTGCTATACAAGAAAAGCTGTGTAAGGCCTGTACCCCACCATGACTTTGTCTGGCAGCTGACGGAAGCAATCTGCATGAAGTACCCCCCACCAGAGTCAACATCTAGACCGGGGCGCAGGGCATCATATGTCGTGAATCCGGCACGGCTTTCAGGGAGACACTTTGTGGAGTACTTGCCACCGACC
Organism: Hyperolius riggenbachi; assembly: GCF_040937935.1. NCBI lineage: Eukaryota > Metazoa > Chordata > Amphibia > Anura > Hyperoliidae > Hyperolius > Hyperolius riggenbachi. The sequence goes on along the minus strand of NW_027152349.1, from coordinate 17,810 downwards.
CCACAGAAAGCAAACCCTACAAGAAGGTGCGTTGTTTGCTGCAATAAGAAGGACAAGGATGGCAAAAAGATGCGGAAGGAGACCCGCACTTATTGTCCAGATTGTGACGTGGCACTTTGCGCATTACCATGCTTCAAGATCTACCACACTAAAGAAGTGTTCTAAAGTACACTTGTACCCTGTATAATTTTGTTTCTGCCTTCATTTATTTATTTCTGCATTGATTTATTTATTTCTGCATTTTCTTTATATTTCTGCATTGAGGAAAAATGCAAGGTATTTCAGTTTGCCATTAATAAATTTTATTTTATTTTTGACAAGAATTAGTGTTTGACACTTTTATTATACTCAGAATGTATACTAAACTCTTGCTTGGCTCATTTTGGTAAGTTACAGGAAAAAAGGTGCTGAAAATTAAATGTACCGCTTTTTGCACAGAAATCCTTGGGAATCAGAACGCCGAGGTGGTTAAAGACTACTCCTCACGGTTTAGGGCGCCTAAAATGCCAGGGCAGTATAGGAACACCACAAATGACCCCATTGTAGAAAGAAGACACCCCAAGGTATTCCGTTAGGAGTATGGTGAGTTCATAGAAGCTTTTATTTTTTTGTCACAAGTTAGCAGAAATTGATTTTTATTGTTTTTTTCACAAAGTGTCATTTTCCGCTAACTTGTGACAAAAAGTAAAATCTTCTATGAACTCACCATACTCCTAACGGAATACCTTGGGGTGTCTTCTTTCTATAATGGGGTCATTTGTGGTGTTCCTATACTGCCCTGGCATTTTAGGGGTCCTAAACCGTGAGGAGTAGTCTTGAAAGCAAATGTCTCAAAATGACCTGTGAAATCCTAAAGGTACTCATTGGACTTTGGGCCCCTTAGCGCAGTTAGGGTGCAAAAAAGTGCCACACATGTGGTATCGCTGTACTCGGGAGAAGTAGTATAATGTGTTTTGGGGTGTATTTTTACACATACCTATGCTGGGTGGGAGAAATATCTTTGTAAATGGACAGTTGTGTGTAAAAAAAATCAAAAAAATCTCATTTACAGAGATATTTCTCCCACCCAGCATGGGTATGTGTAAAAATACACCCCAAAACACATTATACTATTTCTCCTGAGTACGGCGATACCACATGTGTGACACTTTTTTGCAGCCTAGGTGCGCTAAGGGGCCCAAAGTCCTATGAGCACCTTTAGGCTTTACAGGGGTGCTTACAATTTAGCACCCCCAAAATGCCAGGACAGTAAACACACCCCACAAATGACCCCATTTTGGAAAGTAGACATCCCAAAGTATTCAGAGAGGGGCATGGTGAGTCTGTGGTAGATTTTTTTTTTTTTTTTTGTCACAAGTTAGCAGAAATGGAAACTTGTTATTATTATTTTTTTTGTCACAAAGTGTCATTTTCCGCTAACTTGTGACAAAAAATAAAATCTTCTATGAACTCACTATGCCTCTTAGTGAATACTTTGGGATGTCTTCTTTCCAAAATGGGGTCATTTGGGGGGTATTTATACTATCCTGGAATTCTAGCCCCTCATGAAACATGACAGGTGGTCAGAAAAATCAGAGATGCTGGAAAATGGGAAAATTCACTTTTTGCACAATAGTTTGTAAACGCTATAACTTTTACCCAAACCAATAAATATAGGCTGAATGGGTTTTTTTTTATCAAAAACATGTTTGTCCACATTTTTCGTGCTGCATGTACACAGAAATTTTACTTTATTTGAAAAATGTCAGCACAGAAAGTTAAAAAAATAATTTTTTTGACAAAATTCATGTCTTTTTTGATGAGTATAATAAAAAGTAAAAATCGCAGCAGCAATCAAATAGCACCAAAAGAAAGCTGTATTAGTGACAAGAAAAGGAGGTAAAATTTGTTTGGGTGGTAAGTTGTATAACCGAGCAATAAACTGTTATAACTGCAGTGGTCTGAATTGTAAAAAATGGCCTGTTTAGCACTGCAGTCTTCAAGTGGTTAAGTGTAATTACAAGGAATATGTTACAAACCAATTCTTCTCTCAGAAATACACTGTGAGCAAGCATGATAATACACAACATGGCTGTCATGATATGACATGAGGATTGTCCATAAACAGGGAGCAGACATGGAATCCGATGATGAACACTTTATTCTGAAGCATTAGTAAGCAAAGTTACATCGGCAGAGTAGCATACAGCTTTCACCCAGCTGTCTCACACCAAACTGACTGTTTCTCTCTCTCTACCAGACAATAAATTAGGATGGTCAACAAACACACCTCAAATGTAATCAAGTGATAAGGACAAGGCCAGTCTGCTAACACACAACAGAACAATAGTATGTCCCCCACCCGACTCCAGTAACACAATCACAGCAAACAAACAAAGCAGGAACAAAATACATTAAACAAAAAATACAGTTATTACATATCATACATCACATTCCTCCCCCCTTACATTCCTGGACCCCCAGGTGAACCCATTAGTTGGGTGAGACTGAGGTTCAGGCACGTGGCAAATCTGTCCACCTGCTCCTTCTCAACCTAGGTGGGAGTTCATAATTAATTGTTCTCGCTTTTGTATATGCCAGTTCAACTTTGACTCGATGTCCACATACAATTTGTCCATTCAATTCGAATACAGCACTTGCTGCATCTTCTGGATTCTCAAACTCCACAAAGCCAAATCCAGACGGACTCCTGGAGACCCAGATATGGCGCACAGGTCCATAGTGGCAAAACACTTGCCTCAACTCCCACTTGCTGATTTGGCTTCCCAAGTGTCCAATGTACACCTTGGAATTTGTCCTGCAAGCTCTGTGGGACTGGGCACAGTCAGATGAGTCACTGGCCAAGATATTATTTGACAGATGAACATAATTAATCCCTCTGGCATTGTCTTTTTCCGCTACTGTTCTTAAGAGTGGGGAAATGCCTGAGGAGTTAGTTGCCACATTTCTACCATCAGTGGGCTGAGGAAACTGAGCAGTTCCATTGTCTCTAATGACATGTGGGCATGCTGCTACCAGGTGCTCAGTCGACCCACAGCCAAAACAGGACTTCCTAACCTTGTTCTTTGTAACAGCTGAAGTGGCAGAACTCCTCTCTGGAGTGGTGGGCCTGGGCTCTACACAGACACACGAATCCTCTGGAAGATGACACACCTGGGACCGGTTCTCCACAAACTGATCGGCCAGCTTTGCAGCCTCCCTCATTGTTGGAGGGTTCCGATCCAGCACACACATTTTCAGCTCTGGAGGACAGCAGCTCAGGAATTGTTCCAGCAAACACAGTTCTTTTAAGTCTTCCAAAGTCCTGACACCACTGCCCTGAATCCACTGATTAAATACATGATGCAGCTTCACTCCGAACTCAGTAAAAGAGGTTTGTGAGGTCTTACACAGTGATCGGAAAGACTGTCTGTATGTCTCTGGAGTTTTGGCATACCGAGCCAGCAATGCCCGCTTCAATTCAGTAAAGTTCATTCGTTGTGCCAGAGGGAGCGATTTAAAAGTGTCACTGGCCCGGCCAGTCAGCTTTCCCAACAGAATGCGATGCCACTCACTGGTTGGGATACAATGTGTCTCACATATCAGTTCAAAGGTTTCTAAGTAGGAATCTATTTCCTCTTTACTTTCATCAAACGTGGGGAATAAGGAATACAGTCTGACAGTGTCCATACGTGGCTGTAACATTCCCCCCTGAGATCTGTTCACAGTCTGTGCCATCATCTCACTCAGCACTCTGAGCAATGTGTGAAGCATGTCCTCACCTCTGGCAACACCTTCCTGGGTCTGTTCCTGAGACTGTTCTTTCAAGCCTTCATCGGTCTGCACATGTCCACTTTCACTCGGTGCCTCAGCATTACTGGCAGCTTGTATCCTCTCCATCAAAAGTCCCACAAGCTGAGGTTTCTTCAGGCCATCAGGATGTAAGCCCCTCTTACGGCATAATTTCCGAAGGGTAGTAATTTTGAGTTCTTGCAGCATCTCCTCCATGCTTCTGGTCTTCCAAAGTCTGCTCTGTCCCAGCACTGCTCACCAATATGTCATGATATGACATGAGGATTGTCCATAAACAGGGAGCAGACATGGAATCCGATGATGAACACTTTATTCTGAAGCATTTGTAAGCAAAGTTACATCGGCAGAGTAGCATACAGCTTTCACCCAGCTGTCTCACACCAAACTGACTGTTTCTCTCTCTCTACCAGACAATAAATTAGTATGGTCAACAAACACACCTCAAATGTAATCAAGTGATAAGGACAAGGCCAGTCTGCTAACACACAACAGAACAATAGTATATCCCCCACCCGACTCCAGTAACACAATCACAGCAAACAAACAAAGCAGGAACAAAATACATTAAACAAAAAATACAGTTATTACATATCATACATCACAATGGCCTGGCAGCATTCACCACCAATAGACATCAGCCTTTCCTCACCCTCTACACCTCTATTGAAAACTGCCTTTAAAGCGGACCTGAACTCAGAACTTCCTCTCTGCTCTAAAAAAGACGCCACAACATACTAACCTTTAAAGCAAAGCATGTCTTTGGTACAGCTGTTACAAATCCTGCAATAAATCTGCAGTGTGTCTACCTCCTGCTTTCAAGGAAGCAGACATATTAAAGTGGATGCGAGATGAGCTTTTATTCATTGCATAATTGTGTTCCTTACATACAGGGAGTGCAGAATTATTAGGAAAATGAGTATTTTGACCACATCATCCTCTTTATGCATGTTGTCTTACTCCAAGCTGCATAGGCTTGAAAGCCTACTACCAATTAAGCATATTAGGTGATGTGCATCTCTGTAATGAGAAGGGGTGTGGTCTAATGACGTCAACACCCTATATCAGGCGTGCATAATTATTAGGCGACTTCCTTTCCTTTGGCAAAAGGGGTCAAAAGAAGGACTTGACAGGCTCAGAAAAGTCAAAAATAGTGAGACATCTTGCAGAGTGATGCAGCACTCTTAAAATTGCAAAGCTTCTGAAGCGTGATCATCGAACAATCAAGCGTTTCATTCAAAATAGTCAACAGGGTCGCAAGAAGCGTGTGGAAAAACCAAGGCACAAAATAACTGCCCATGAACTGAGAAAAGTCAAGCGTGCAGCTGCCAAGATGCCACTTGCCACCAGTTTGGCCATATTTCAGAGCTGCAACATCACTGGAGTGCCAAAAAGCACAAGGTGTGCAATACTCAGAGCCATAGCCAAGGTAAGAAAGGCTGAAAGACGACCACCACTGAACAAGACACACAAGCTGAAATGTTAAGACTGGGCCAAGAAATATCTCAAGAGGTTTTATGGACTGATGAAATGAGAGTGAGTCTTGGTGGGCCAGATGGATGGGCCCGTGGCTGGATTGGTAAAGGGCAGAGAGCTCCAGTCCGACTCAGACGCCAGCAAGGTGAAGGTGGAGTACTGGGTTGGGCTGGTATCATCAAAGATGAGCTTGTGGGGCCTTTTTCGGGTTGAGGATGGAGTCAAGCTCAACTCCCAGTCCTACTGCCAGTTTCTGGAAGACACCTTCTTCAAGCAGTAGTACAGGAAGAAGTCTGCATCCTTCAAGAAAAACATGATTTTCATGCAGGACAATGCTCCATCACACGCGTCCAAGTACTCCACAGCGTGGCTGGCAAGAAAGGGTATAAAAGAAGAAAAACTAATGACATGGCCTCCTTGTTCACCTGATCTGAACCCCATTGAGAACCTGTGGTCCATCATAAAATGTGAGATTTACAAGGAGGGAAAACAGTACACCTCTCTGAACAGTGTCTGGGAGGCTGTGGTTGCTGCTGAGCGCAATGTTGATGGTGAACAGCTCAAAACACTGACAGAATCCATGGATGGAAGGCTTTTGAGTGTCCTTGCAAAGAAAGGTGGCTATATTGGTCACTGATTTGTTTTTGTTTTGTTTTTGAATGTCAGAAATGTATATTTGTGAATGTTGAGACGTTATATTGGTTTCACTGGTAAAAATAAATAATTGAAATGGGTATATATTTGTTTTTTGTTAAGTTGCCTAATAATTATGCACAGTAATAGTCACCTGCACACACAGATATCCCCCTAAAATAGCTACAACTAAAAACAAACTAAAAACTACTTTCAAAAATATTCAGCTTTGATATTAATGAGTTTTTTTGGGTTCATTGAGAACATGGTTGTTGTTCAATAATAAAATTATTCCTCAAAAATACAACTTGCCTAATAATTCTGCACTCCCTGTGTAGCTTCTAAGGCATTTCTCAAGCCAAATATTTTTTTGTTGTTGTTTTAATACTCTAATTCCCTATAAACTAAACAAGCCTCGACCACAGCTTCTCCAAAACACCAAGGCACTCAGACCCATGTAGAAAGGGCTTATGGGAGCTCAGTCTGGGCAGGAGGAGGAGGAGGTTACTAGCCAGCAATTTCAGAGGCAGAGGGGAGGGGAGTGAATTTTTCACAGGCTGAGGGGTGGAGATGCAGTTGCAGATTATTTGTGTAATGATGACAAACAGAACATGGCCGCTCTCATTGTATCACAGGAATAAATCATCTTAAACTGCTGAAGCTGTATGCAGCTAGATTTGCTGTGTAAACTATCTAAACTTTAGATAAGATATACAGACAAGTTACTAGTTATAGTTAGTTTTTCATCTCGGATCCGCTTTAACATTCTGTGTTTACCAATTAGCTGCTCTGCTGTGGCAGTGGAGATTCCTGTGCTGACACAGCTGAGAGATCAAGTTACAGATGTGATGAGTCACAGATGAGGGGAAGTTAGACATGCTGAACTTTTTTAACCACCTTAGCAGTATGGACGAGCTCAGCTTGTCCATTACCGCCAGAGGGTGCCGCTCAGGCCCTGCTGGGCCGATTTTGATGAAATAAAGAGCAGCACACACAGCCGGCACTTTGCCAGCCACGTGTGCTGCCCGATCGCCGCCGCTCTGCGGCGATCCGCCGCGAGCAGTGGCGAAAGAGGGTCCCCCCAGCCGCCTGAGCCCTGCGCAGCCGGAACAAATAGTTCCGGCCAGCGCTAAGGGCTGGATCGGAGGCGGCTGACGTCCATGACGTCACTCCGCTCGTCGCCATGGCGACAGGAGAAGCCAAACACGGAAGGCTGCTCATTGCGGCCTTCCGTGTTACTTTTTGCCGCCGGAGGCGATCAGAAGAACGCCTCCGGAGCGCCATCTAGTGGGCTTTCATGCAGCCAACTTTCAGTTGGCTGCATGAAATAGTTTTTTTTTATTTAAAAAAAACCCTCATGCAGCCGCCCTGGCGATCTTAATAGCACGCCAGGGTGGTTAAATACATACAGGGTGCATCTCTCTATGTTTCCGTTCTGCCCTGTGCAAGAGCTCAGGTCCACTTTAAAGTACACCTGTAGTGAGAGGGATATGGAGGCTGCCATATTTATTTCCTTTTAAACTATACAGATACCTGGCCGTCTTGCTGATCTCTTTGGCTGCAGTAGTGTCTGAACTGCACACATGAAAACAAGCATGCAGCTAATCCAGCCAGACTTCAGTCACAGCACCTGATGATCGACATGCTTGTTTAGGGTCTGTGGCTAAAAGTATCGGAAACAGAGGCTAAGCAGGACAGCCAGACAATCTGCATTGTTTAAAATGAAACAAATATGTTAACGTCCATATCACTCTCACTTCAAGTTTTCTTTAAAGAGACACAAACAATCCGAATTGGAGTACAGGTGAATACACAATAACAAACTATGTCCCAACAGGGGACCTGACCTACAGTGGTGTGAAAAACTATTTGCCCCCTTCCTGATTTCTTATTCTTTTGCATGTTTGTCACACTTAAATGTTTCTGCTCATCAAAAACCGTTAACTATTAGTCAAAGATAACCTAATTGAACACAGAATGCAGTTTTAAATGATGGTTTTTATTATTTAGTGAAAAAAAAAAAACTCCAAATCTACATGGCCCTGTGTGAAAAAGTGATTGCCCCCCTTGTTAAAAAATTACTTAACCACTTCCCAACTGAGGGGTTTTACCCCTTGACCACCAGAGCAATTTTCACCTTTCAGCGCTCCTTCCATTCATTCGTCTATAATTTTATCATTACTTATCGCAATGAAATGAACTATATCTTGTTTTTTTCGCCACCAATTAGGCTTTCTTTAGGTGGGACATTATGCCAAGAATAATTTTATTCTAAATGTGTTTTAATGGGAAAATAGGAAAAAATGTGGGAAAAAAATTATTATTTTTCAGTTTTCGCCCTTTATAGTTTTTAAATAATGCATGCTACTGTAATTAAAACCCATTAAATGTATATGCCTATTTATCCCGGTTATAAAACCGTTTAAATTATGTCCCTATCACAATGTTTGCCGCCAATATTTTAGTTGGAAATAAAGGTGCATTTTTTTCAGTTTTGCGTCCATCCCTAATTATAAGCCCATAGTTTATAAAGTAACAGTGTTATACCCTCTTGACATAAATATTTAAAAAGTTCAGTCCCTAAGGTAACTATTTATGTTTTTTTTTTTATTGTAAATTTTTTTTTTTTTTTTTAATTACAAAAAAAAAATAATTGGGGAGTGTGGGAGGTAAGGAGTTATTTTTTTGTGTAAAACAAGTTTATTTGTGTGTAGAAAATGGTTAGGGTGTAGTTTTACTATTTGGCCACAAGATGGCAACATTACTAATTTGTTTCATGCTACCTGCAAGCGTCCTTCCGGACTCTTGCAGGAAGTAGAAAGAGGCTGGGACTTTGTTATTTTTTCACAATGATCGCGCTGCTCAGCCGAGCGGCAGCAGGTCATTGCGGGGCTTAGATCAACGAACGGGAATGGATTTTCCCGTTCGTTGATCTCTGGGCGAGCGGGCGGCGGCGTGTTTACTAGCGGCGGGCGGCGTGTTTACGAGCGGGAACGCGGACAGCGGCGGGAGTGCGCAAAGTACGGATTTCTCCGTCCCTGGGGGTGAAAGGATGGAAAAAGGGGCGGAGAAATCCGTACGCGCGGGGGTAAAGTGGTTAAAGGTGGTTTATTACACCTGAGTTCAATTTCTGTAGTCACCCCCAGGCCTGATTACTGCCACACCTGTTTCAATCAAGAAATCACTTAAATAGGAGCTATCTGACACAGAGAAGTAGACCAAAAGCACCTCAAAAGCTAGACATCATGCCAAGATCCAAAGAAATTCAGGAACAAATGAGAACAAAAGTACTGTAATTGAAATCTATCAGTCTGGTAAAGGTTATAAAGCCATTTCTAAAGCTTTGGGACTCCAGCGAACCACAGTGAGAGCCATTATCCACAAACACATGGAACAGTGATGAACCTTCCCAGGAGTGGCCGGCCGACCAAAATTACCCCAAGAGCGCAGAGAAAACTCATCCGAGAGGCCACAAAAGACCCCAGGACAACATCTAAAGAACTGCAGGTCTCACTTGCCTCAATTAAGGTCAGTGTTCACGACTCCACCATAAGAAAGAGACTGGGCAAAAACGGCCTGCATGGAAGATATTCAAGGCGCAAACCACTTTTAAGCAAAAAGAACATTAAGGCTCGTCTCAATTTTGCTAAAAAAACATCTCAATGATTGCCAAGACTTTTGGGAAAATACCTTGTGGGCCGACGAGACAAAAGTTGAACTTTTTGGCAGGTGCGTGTCCCGTTACATCTGGCGTAGAAGTAACACAGCATTTCAGCAAAAGAACATCATACCAACAGTAAAATACGGTGGTGGTAGTGTGATGGTCTGGGGTTGTTTTGCTGCTTTAGGACCTGGAAGGCATGCTGTGATAGATGGAACCATGAATTCTACTGTCTGCCAAAAAATCCTGAAGGAGAATGTCCGGCCATCTGTTTGTCAACTCAAGCTGAAGCGATCTTGGGTGCTGCAGCAGGACAATGACCCAAAACACACCAGCAAATTCACCTCTTAATGGCTGAAGAAAAACAAAATGAAGACTTTGGAGAGGCCTAGTCAAAGTCCTGACCTGAATCCTATTGAGATGTTGTGGCATGACATTAAAAAGGCGGTTCATGCTAGAAAACCCTCAAATAAAGCTGAATTACAACAATTCTGCAAAGATGAGTGGGCCAGAATTCCTCCAGAGCGCTGTAAAAGACTCGTTGCAAGTTATCGCAAATGCTTGATTGCAGTTATTGCTGCTAAGGGTGGCCCAACCAGTTATTAGGTTCAGGGGGCAATTTCTTTTTCACACAGGGCCATGTAGGTTTTGAGTTTTTTTTCTCACTAAATAATAAAAAAACATCATTTAAAACTGCATTTTGTGTTCAATTATGTTATCTTTGACTAATAGTTAACGGTTTTTGATGAGCAGAAACATTTAAGTGTGACAAACATGCAAAAGAATAAGAAATCAGGAAGGGGGCAAATAGTATTTCACACCACTGTATATGTACAAAATTAGTGACATAGAGAATATCACTTGGTTGGTCAGCTGGGTATAGAGTGATGTACACCCGTGATCAACAGGTCACAAATATTACTACCTAGTTCTTTAAAGAGAAACTCCAGCCTAAACAAACATACTGTAATTAAGTTACATGAGTTATGTTAACGAAAATAGATAGGCAATATAATCTCTTACCCACACTGTTTTAAAAGATGTTTGATTTCATAAGGGCAGCCATCTTTTTGGTTGAAAGGAGGTGACAGGGAGCAAGAGACACAGTTCCAACTGTCCTGTGTCCTGAGCACCTCTCCCAGTTGCTAGGCAACGTGAATAACAACATAGGAAATCTCATCATGCTCTGCACAGCATCAGGGAAAAAAGCCCGGTCTTTTTTCCTTTGATGGGTGGAGCTAAGCTAAAAATGCAGCTAAAAATGATGCTTTGGTAAGAAAAACAAAGTTCTTATGCTGTGAAACTGTTAAAGAAACACCAAGACGTTTCAGTTCTGCTGAGTAGATTTTTAGTCCGGAGGTTCACTTTAAGGCTACTTTCCCACCAAGACGTTGCGTTTTAGGGGACATTATGGTCGCATAACGTGCCCCTAACGCAACACATGACAAATAACATTTATATTGCGCTTTTCTCCTGGCGGACTCAAAGCACCAGAGCAGCAGCCACTAGGGTGCGCTCAATAGGCAGTAGCAGTGTTAGGGAGACTTGCCAAAGGTCTCCTACTGAATAGGTGCTGGCTTACTGAGCAGGCAGAGCCGAGATTCGAACCCTGGTCTCCTGTGTCAGAGGCAGAGCCCTTAACCATTACACCATCCAGCCACTCCATGGTGGTGTTGAAGTTGGACGTCAGATTGAGCTGCGTTATGCAGTTCTCAAAGCAGCCACTCCAGGTTAGTGATAGGAAGTCCGGATCTTTTTAAGGATTCGGATCATTTGAATCGGATCATTGAAAAGATTCGGATCTTTGAACCGAATCATTTGAATCATTTTACTAGGGAAGCAGACTGGGTGAAATGACTAGCAGGACAGGACATTCCCTGCAGTGCACTGTACATTCTGTATGTTCCTGTTTCTTCCAGACAGACATCCACTGTGAACCGAATATTTCATTATGATGATCCGGATGATTTGACTCACAAAAAAGATCCGTATCAAATGAACGATTTGTTCATGATCCGGACAACACTACAGTCCCACCATGAGTCACAACAGTGCAGTGAATATTAATTAGCCATGTGGCTGGCTGCAGAGGAGGAGGAGGAGGGCAGACCTCCTCCTCCAACATTACTGAGCATGTGCAAACAGTCTAACGTGGTTTGCCTAGTATAACATACAGCATGCAGCACTTTCTTTAAACGTGCTGCGTTACTATGTAACGCAACGTGTGCACTGTGAACAGCACATTGATTTTACAGTGCTGCGAGTTAGGCTGCGTTACTAGCTGCTGTAACGTGGGACTTTAACGTCCCACTGTGAAACCAGCCTAAAGAGACTCTGTAATGAAAAAGTTCCCCTGGGGGGTACTCACCTCAGTAGTGGGAAGCCTGTGGACCCGTCCTCCTGTGTCCCACGCCACGGCGGTCTCACTGCAGCACAGGGAACACACAGCCAACAATTTGTCAAGCTGTGCAATATTTATCTTTTCTGGCTCCAGCGGGGGCGCTGTTGCGGCTCTCCACTCGGAAATAGGTGGAAATAGCTGATCTCTGTCGGGTCCACTCTACTGCGCAGACACAGGAGACTTGTGCATGCGCAGTAGAGCGGACCGACAGATATCGGCTATTTTCACCTATCTCCGAGCGAAGAGCTGATAGTGCACCTGCGCTGGAGCCGGAAAGGTAAATGTTTACATCCCCACCGTTCGGGGAGTTTTATCGCTGTTGCCGTGGGACACAGGAGGACGGGGGAAGCCTTGATTAGATCCGGAGGCTTCCCCCACCCGAGGTGAGTACCCCCCAAGGGAACTTTTTTTAAGTTACAGATTTTCTTTAAAGATGGGCTTCAAAACTGCTTCAGAATAAACCAGAATGAACAGTACTTTCTCGTTTCCCCTTCTTTGTCACAAAGCAATTTACCTCTGTGAATAGAAAGAGAAGGAAGCTGCCATTTTCTGGCTATCAGGCTACGACCTTCGTGGTCAAATTCTTGATGAAAACAACAGCAAAAACAAAATCAAATAACAATAATACATTTTTCAAGTCAAAAGACTACACTTCATTTAAATTTCTGGACAGATTGGACTTGCTTTGCCAATACAACAATAATAGTAAACTATAACAGAAGAAAACGAAAGAAAAAACTCTTATAGTAGAAGAAGGTACTCCAGTACACAGCACCTGCATCTAGAAGTAGTCGGGTTAAAGCTGTAATCTGAGGCACTTCATCATACTGTTTCGATAGTAGTTGTCCACCACAGTATATATTTTATCACCAAAAAATAAATAAATAAAAAAAAAGATCAGCATCTTAACTGAACAGAAAAAATACAAAAAACCATCTGGATGAGATATTGATTTTCTACTTGAAATGGCTTTATTTTCTCCTCGTATATATTTCGGGGAATTGACTGAGAGATGCTGTGGATAGGCTTGAAGAAAATGTGTTGTGTTCTGAAGGCTTCTGTTGGAGAATATGTTAAGCGCTGGAACAGATTGCAGAGATTTAAGGTGTCACCAGGCTTGGGAATATCGGCATGTGGTGTGAATACCAACTGAATGTATGAGCATGGCTAGACATATAATGTGGTATCTACGGCCCAGTCAGTTAATTCGGGTGCACAGCCCATCCGGTAAATTGGGTCGCAATGTAAATTGGCGGCTATAGGAGTTAAATTGAATTTTGCAACCTAACTATTATTGGCATTGTGCACCATTGTTGGTGGGGTGTGGCTATCCTTTGGCCAGATTTCAGATTGGCTGTGAAGCAGGAATAGCCAAATATCATTATCACCTGAGTACCGTTATCAACTATGATGGAGCTTTCTAGGCTATGGTGCTCTACTATAGAGGTTAAAGAAATGAAAACCTCTTTGCAACTAGCCTGGGGGAGCTTCACTTTGTGCACTTGTCTAGTTTTACAGGTATGCGGCTAATCCCCAAAGATGTGTACAGCATCTGGCATAAGAAACAAAAAAGAAAGAAGGGGATGAGGAAAAACGAATGCATGCATTGCCTATCAACCCTCTGAGGAAACAATATTATGCAGGAGAACAGAGGCGCCAAAAGGATAAAGGAAGCTAAATGAGCTTAAAAAACAAAATTCTTGGTAAATAGAGGAGGTAGTGGTGGACTTACCTCCTCCAATTAGACACACAACGACTGTAGTAAAGACAGTCAATATATTTAATTTATTAACTCCAGAGGTGACAGAGGTGCCTGGCTCTTCTACTGACCACATATGCTATTGCTCCATTGTTATTGCCTCCTGATGAAGCGGGATCAAATCTGTGAAACGCGTTGCATATTTGGAGTTCATAAATAAAATACATTGACCGTCTTTACTACAGTCACAACGACTACGTGTCTACGAGACTCCAAGTGTCTACTTAGAGGAGGTAAGTCCACCACTACCTCCTCTATTTACCAAGAATTTGTTTTTTTAAGCTTATTTAGCTTCCTTTTATGCTTTTGGCGCCTCTGTTCTCCTGCATAATATTAAGTCCATACTGGGTGGAGGGTTGAACCCCCCTTTTCTCACCTACAGAGAGCGACTTCTTATTCCTGAGTGGGGTCAGGAAAATCTCCCCACCTGCTTTTACAGTGGTTGCCTAATGGTCACCTTGGTTTGTGAGTATTAATATTTACTCTATCTAGTAACCATTTACCAGTACATATTATTCTATTGGGGCTCTTGGTGTTCCTTGTTTTTCCTCTGAGGAAACAAGGTTGGACCTATCAAAACACGTCAACCACACTCTCTGAGCAGATGCATTATATGTATGTGAAATAAACCTTCAATCTTAAAGAGAATCTGTACTCTTATCTACAATAAAAAGCATACCATTCTATCCATTGTGTTCTCCTGGGCCCCTCTGTGCTGTTTCTGCCACTCCCTGCTGCGATCCTGGCTTGTAATTGCCAGTTTTAGGCAGTGTTTACAAACAAAAGACATGGCTGCTAAAATCTTGTGATAGGCTCAGATAAGCTCAGTCTGTAACTCACACGGAGCCTGCAGGGGGCCTGGAGAGGGTGTGTATAGCTTCTATCCTATCACAAGCAGAGCAGCACATTCCAGCCTGAGTGCCTGAGCCTGACAAAGCCGTCAGAGGAAAGCAGATTAGATCATATAACAGAGATAATACAGCCACTGTGCAACTAGGAAAGGCTGCAGTAAGACAGACCACATTAGAACAGGTATAGGAACTTATAGGATAGAAGAAATAAGGATGAAAATTTTGTTACAGGGTCTCTTTAACCCATCAATGGTGAGGCATTGGGAAGTCTAATCATGGCCTTATGGACCGACAGCCAGATACTGTATCTATCTAGCGCTGTGTGCTAAAAAAAAGCCCTTATTGCTAGCTCATGTCATATGACATTCATCAACCAATACCAAGGTGAGCATGTTGTGTTACGTGTGTATCCAATTAAGTCAACAGTCACACACAGGGGGCCACGTACAATTAGGAGTTTTCTCCTAGGAGATCATTTTTCATCTTTGATTTAGAATTCATTTTTATCTGCAATGGAAAAAGTAGGTGGAAAAGTACTAATAAAATTATTTTGAGATTTTTTTTTGCTTGCTGGGGATTTAAAGGGCATTTTATTGTCAAGTTTAAAAATATCACCTAGGAGAAAACTCAGTAGAAACAGTTAACTGCATATGGCCCCGGAGCGCTTTTGCTTTCCCCATCCCCCTTTTTTTCTTTCTTGCTACTATAGAGGTTACTGTTAGGTCTTAAGAAGGTATTTCCCAGAATTTATCAGCATGTGGGCTGTAAATCCAGAGGAGAAAACACCTTGGATCATGTCTATACAAACATAAAATGTGCCTATAAAATCACCCCACGCCCCCCACTGGGACAGTCTGACCATCTATCTTTGTTTCTTATACCCGCATACAAAGCCATTATCAACACTGCTAAACCAATTAGCAAGTATGTTAAAGTCTGGCCTGAGACTGCTGTCTCTCAGCTCCAAGATTGCTTTGAAAATACAGATTGGGATATTTTCTTTCATGAAACAGACCTGGAGACGAGTACTTCCTCTGTATTGTCATATGTTAATTTCTGTGCGGACACCATCACTGTCAACAAAAGAATTACTGTTTACCCAAATCATAAACCATGGATAACAAAAGAACTCAAGGAACTTCTAAAGAATAGAAACAAAGCTTTTAAAATACAGGACAAAGAAGCATATTCTTCAGCAAGAGCAAGTCTGAAAAAAGGCATACGAAATGCAAAACTTAAATACAAACAAAGGATTGAGGAAAATTTTGAAAATGACTCATACCCAAAGAGGATGTGGCAAAGCATTCAACTATTCACAGATTACAAAAAAAAGAATAGCACTCAATATACACTGGACAATAACATCCCCAGCCTAGCAGAGGAACTTAACAACTTTTTTGCTAGATTTGAAATAGACAACAATCGGCCTCCAGTCAACTTTGGGCCCATTACAGACTCACAGCCTTTAATCCTTCACATACATGAAGTGCAGAAAGCACTCACAAATATCAACACCAGGAAAGATGCAGGTCCTGATGGTGTGCAAGGACGTGTGCTCCAGGCCTGTGGTGGCCAGCTAGCGAAAGTTTTCACACAAATATTCAACCTCTCTCTGTTCTTGGGTGTAGTCCCATCATGCCTTAAATCTACAACCATTGTGCCAGTACCAAAAAATCCTAGGATAACCAGTCTTAATGATTATCGACCAGTTGCTCTAACCCCTGTCATCGCCAAGTGCTTTGAACGACTGGTAGCCAACTAGCCACACACATCAAGGCCTCCATCCCAGCAAATCTAGATCAACACCAGTTTGCTTACCGAACAAATAGTTCGACTGATGATGCCATCTGTGTAGCTCTCCATGCTGCCCTCTCACACCTGGAAAAGCCCAACTCCTATGTTAGGATGCTCTTTGTTGACTACAGCTCAGCATTTAACACCATTGTACCTAGCCAGCTGACCAACAAACTCCATGCACTAGGTCTTGCTCCCTCCTTGTGTACTTGGTTATTGGACTTCCTTACTAATTGCCCTCAAACTGTCAGACTAGGAAAACAGACATCCTCCACCCTTACCCTGAGCACTGGCGTGCCACAGGGCTGTGTATTAAGCCCTCTCCTCTATGCACTTTTCACCCATGACTGCCAGCCTATCCATACCTCAAACATAATTGTTAAATTTGCAGATGATACGACTGTCATTGGGCTTATATCAGACAATGAGAAAGCTGCATACAGAGAAGAAGTTAGGAACCTGACTGCATGGTGCGACATTAACAACCTGTTATTAAATACAAAGAAGACCAAAGAAATTATTCTGGACTTTAGGACCACCAAAGTGACCACTCACCTACCGCTAATGATCAATGCAGAGGCTGTGGAGAGAGTTTCCAGCTTCAAATTTTTGGGAGTCACCATCGCAGAGAACCTGTCCTGGGCTGACAATGCTTTAGCTTTAACTGGCAAAGCACAACAACGCCTCTACTTTCTGAGAAAACTAAGGAGCGCTAACCTCCCACAGAAGCTGCTGGTTAATTTCTACAGATGCACTATAGAAAGCGTTCTGACCAATTGCATGACGGCCTGGTACAACAGCTGCACGAAGGCTACTAGAGAAGCCCTGCAGCGAGTTGTTAAAACAGCAGAAGCCATTATTGGCACTGAACTACCATCACTGGAACTTTTGTATAATACTTGCAGCGTGAGAAGGGCCAAAAACATTATCAAGGACAACACTCACCCTGGAAATGCCCTGTTTGAGCTCCTTCCATCAGGTAAACCTTTTAGATCAATCCGTACACACACAAACAGACTGAAAGACAGCTTTTTCCCATCCGCCATAAACTTGATGAACTCTGAATCCTCTCTGAAATAATTAACACTGTGTACAAATTGTTTAAACATCTGTAATACCTGGTATACTTGTATAATTTCTTCTCTTCCTTGTTACTATCACTATGTTCACTATATGCACCATGGGGTTGTCATGAAAAGTAATTTTGTTGTGTTACACAATGACAATAAAGTGAATTGAATTCAATTGAGGTTTACTTATAGGAGAGATAGGGTTAGAGGTTAGTGTTAGGCTTACTTATAGGAAGGATAGGGTTAGAGGTTAGTGTTAGGCTTACTTATAGGAGGGATAGGGTTAGAGGCTAGAATTAGGCTTCGTTAAATGAGGATTCTTGTTAGGAGGGCTAGTGTTAGGCGATAGGGTTAGAGGTCAGTGTAAGGCATAGTT